>NW_027098062.1:0-23762 GCF_019320115.1 Miscanthus floridulus | reverse complement strand
AGCTACAAGATTTAGCTATAACTGGAGTTACACAAATCCAAATGACTTGCAAGAAGACATTCTGGAAAGCTTATGAAATTATCTAAAATTCCTATTTAATCATCTTAGCATTATTCTCAAGTTAACTAAGTCAAATATACCCATTTACAGAAACAGGTCTAAACAAGACAGAGAGTAATTCATTCTGTAACCCAACTTTAAACAGGCATAACTCACAAACTACTTGGCCAAATGACATTAAATTTTAACAGCAGATATATACATGAATTATATACAACTTTCATATTATCATCTAGGTGTGATTCAAATCCTAACTAGATCAAACACTAGCATCTTTCAGATCTGCTCAGAATACAATTAAAACCTGACCAAAGACTTAAAAGTCATGTAACTCCTAAACTATCAGGCCTATGTTCTTACAATTTGAACACAAGCAAGATTATGAAAGTTTCTACAACTTTTGTAATCACTACAACCATAGCAAACATCATTTACACCACGAAAATGATTGCACAAGCAAAACTGCAAATGCAGCCCAACAGCAGTGGTACAGAAAACTGATAGAAACTTCAGAGAAACATAACTGGAGTTCTAGACCTCCAACAAATATGAACCATAACTTTTTGAAAATCTTAAGAAGTTACCTACAACTTTCTTATTCTCATATTAAGATGATTCTACAGTTAGAAGGGTCAATTAATCCCATAATTGCATCTCTGTTCAAAACATAGACAGAAACTGACATGCCACTTTAAACAGCTATAAATGGAGTTATGCATGTCCAATAAATGTGGTTCTAGACTTTTTAGAAAGCTTAGAAAATTCTAAACAACTTTTTTGTAAACACCTAAAGCTAATTCTACTACTAAGAAGGCCCCACAATAAGAACAAGGAAACCCTCTCTGGTTTTGGGCAGAAACAGCCATAGAGATCTAAGCAAGTATAACTCAAGATCTACTTAACCAAAAACCATGATATTTAGCTTTTTGAAAATCTTAATAAAAGTACTACAACTCATGTATTTTCATAAAGTCATGATTCCTAACTTAACTAAGCCAATTAATTCAAACATGCAGTCCTATTTAGAATAGGAGCAAATCAAAACAGGGCATTTGTTATTTTTATAACTCTTAAACTATCAAGCCTAAAATATTGAAATTTTTACCAGACATCAAGAATAACCTTAGTAGCACTCCACAAAAATTTCACAATTATTTGAGCACAACAACTGCTGTTATAAAAAAACAAATAAGACTAGCATTCAAACCCTAACTGCACAAATCTATTTTTACAGCTAAAACTTTAAACTAAAACCTGACATATTATAGATCTAGTGCATAGAGAATTTCACAAGGATTCCAAAAAGTCCTCATTTACTATTTTATGAATTTTCTACGATTTACTATGAATTTCCAAAGTTCCTGCAAAATAATTACAAACCAGTCCTTACGGCACTATTCACATGAGTCACAGGTTCTGCAGAAAGGTCCCTCCCTTATGTCGAATTTCAAGACGAGGTCCCTGACGCGAAACACAGCAGGGAGGTCGTCGGAAAGCTTGCGATTTCGGCCGGAGGAGGGTCGTCGGCGGCGGGGAAATGGAGGTAGGGCACCAGGAGGTTGGTGCGCACTCGAAGGTGGCTGCATCTTGCTCTGAGGAGGCCTGACGCGGCCTAGCCACGAACGTCGGTGGCCTGGGCGACAGCGGCAGGCGGCACCAGTGCCATAGGGTGTGGCATGGCCGACGGGGGAGTGCGGGAGGGGCGGTGTGGTGAGAGGAAGATGATGGTGCAGTCGGTCATGGACAGAGGAAGGGTGGAGCAGCGGGGACGCGATGAGGCCGAGCTCGGCCGGCCGATAATGGCAGACGCTGCACGGGAGCGAGGAGAGCGCGAGATGGAGCGAGCAGGGAGTGGAGAGGGGGATGGAGAGGGCGTGCTGGTGCCCCTCCTCATCGGCAGCTGGGCGCAGGGCACGGTAGTGGAGGCGGACCATGCGGCAAGAAAGCTCGGCCATGGTGGCCACATCCATGGACATGCGTCGCCGTTCGGGCAAATCCTCGAGCACATGGCGGGCGTCGGTGTGGGCAGGGTGGGGAGCCGATTTGGGCCACTTCCAGGCCGAATCAGACCTTGGGCCAAAAATGAAGTTTGCTCACCTCGGCCTGCTCTACATTTCTCATTAAGGCACTCCAGTCATTTGAGCATCATAACAGTGGGCAATTTAGTCTCCAAAGTGGCATTGTCAATGCATTGACGGCGATTAACAAACTCCAAAAATCGATGGTCAAAACAAGGTCCAACGAGTGCCATCTTTATACATGCTCTTCGCCACCATGTACACTCCAACTTTTATCTTTGGACCAAATTGAGTTGCTTAACAAACTTTGGAGAACGTGAGACGTCAATGCCGATGTCGATGAATTTCTAGACTTAGAATATTTCTAAGTGCTGAAATCAGCAGCAGGTTCCAACTTTGAGCCTCTGTTTGACTTATTTCCAAGTTGATCTAGCTCTTGGTCCAAAAACAAAGTTTGTTCTACATGATATGGACTACAACTTTCATTTAGGTCCAACCTCAAAACTGGTATAGAACCTACTGTTCTACTTTGACCAAAGTAGGATCACGATGGAGCTTAAATTATCCTTTTTGATCCATTGGAGCGTTTTCTTGGCATTTGCCCAACATGAACCTTTCATGACTTTTGTTGTAGAATTCATCTAGAGTCATTTGGGCATAGTTGCAAGGTTTGGTCGACGATCGAGAATTCTATTCACTTTATAAAATAATTCAAGCAAGGACATAACTTGTCATTTCATGTGACTTCTTGATTCCAAACTTCACGAAACTTTTCCATGGATCAATATAGATGAATATTGATGTGATACACATGAAGATATTCCAATAACACCAGCCAAGCATATATCTTGAAAAGGGCCTATATGTAAAGCAAGGGTGCAATATCCAAGTTTAGGTTGGGGCTCATTTCTATAGGTTGGACCTTGGCATCTTCACCATCACTTAATATGCCATGTTTGAGCTCAAACCCATTGCTTAATTGGTGGCCAACACCTGGGGTGTTATAGCCCTCCCCCCTTAAAAGAATCGCGTCCCGAGATTCAGGACGAAAGACTTTTATGGAAGAGAGACATGCTACCAGTTTCCAATATCAGCGATAGCTTTAGGCTACATAGCTTCAAGCATAAGAGAGGCTAATTTGGTCAAGACACTTTCTGATACTTGTCCTTCGTAGTAAGTTTTGTCTGAAGAATTTCCTTCGTTGGCCTTCATAAAGTATTGTTACTTTGGGAGGAATCCAAGATAGCACTATCCTACGTACTTCGTCCTTGATGTACGAAGAGTGATACAAGCATAGACTAAATACTTATAACATCTACTTCCCTAGTGGATATAGCACAGACCATATGGACTTTGCACTAGATCATAATCTCCTGAAGGATACTCATTGCAATGGTTCCATGTGTGTAGTTCTCTTTCTCTGATAACAATATTGTATGGTCTGAGTCTGCCGAGTGAGTGGCAAATGTAATAGATGACTCTGTTGGCCCAATGTTCTCGATGATCATTCTTTAGGGAGCCTTTGGATCCAAGTTGCAACAGTGATCTGGGTTGAATCTGATGCAACCTCTTGGGTAAAAACACCTAGAAGGTACCAAAGAACAAGTCCGTCTTGTAAATCCTTGCTGAAGAAGGATGACAGCGAGGTCTGGAAGGCAACAAAGGTTGTAGTTATTCACCATCCGGAGAAATAGTACACTATTAAGCAGGTTGAGCACAATTTGACTTTATGGTGCAGTGACGCAGTAAGTTGATTTGACAAACATTATAGCAAAACTAGCTTTGTTGAACTACATTGGACATTGAAGCCTCCTTTGTAATCCAACGAGAATGACATAAGTTGCTCACTAGATGATCGACGTCATTACAGGGACCGTTAAGTAGAGTCACTTGTCTACCATCTCTTGTAGTCTGTTATGGTTTATGTTAGTGACCTATTCTTCAAAGGTGATCCTTTGGATGACTCCAGAAGGAAGTCCTATGGTTTCTAGTTCGACATACAGATCTCTTGACATGATAAGGAGAGATAACCAAGGAAGTGCTCATGTGAAAATAACACATCGGTGTAGTTCTGCAATGGATCATGACTAGAAACTTCGATACCAGCACATGCCGAGCAGCACAACCTTGTGGCTGTAGTCCATAGGATGCCCTCAGTTTCATCGCGGCATCGTAGATCGCTAATCGTGGCACCATTACTGAACATACAACCCACAAGCATTCTCACGTAGCATAAATTTGGTTGCATAGGTGCAAGCATTATGCGAAGGAGGGATAGCAAACAAAGGTAGTCACAAGGTTAGAAGTCAACAAGTAGGGGATCCAAAGATCAAAACACAACGCAAGAGAACATAGCTTAATTACCAAAGACAACTGAGCAGGGGACTCTTGCAAAATTTCCATATATGCCTTGTGTCCACTAAAGTGATTGCTAGGTAAAGATGATCACAGGATTTGGTCTTCCCACGCTGCAACATGAGATTAAGACGGATAAATGTCCACAGACTTGAGAGTGTTGGAGACAAAACAAATGAGATTCGAGGGACAGAGCCAAGGCACTGACTAAGGATTTAGTGGATAAAGCAATGACATGATCTGCAAGGAAAAGGTTCCAAAGCCAGAGTAGATAGCAGTTAGTATTGCACCAGATCATCTATAGGAGAAGGAGCAATGAGGCTCGACAAGGATTTTTGAGCAAGGTCCTCCCACACAGGAGCGGGACAACCACGACACATGCAAGCGTTCAAGGGAACTAAACTTGGGCCTAAGGTCAAGCAAAGGCATAGATAAAGGTCTTCGTAGCGCAACGTTCAAGGACTAACAACCTCGTGTACAGGCTTAGGCTCCTAAGAGAGAACTTAATTGGAGACGATAACCATGAGATTATCAAAACTTAGACGCCGTTCTAAGATAGCGTTCTTCAACACTCGTATGCTTACCGAGGACAAAAGAGTGATAGCTACAGCACTACCTAGATAAAGAGCATCCACATCTACATCATGGTCTTAAGCAAGCATTTCAAATTATTCAATCTAATTAGCTTAAGTGACTATTACTAAGCATAAAGCTCATATCTAACAAGTAGTCACCTACAACAACAGCACTACACATAAACATGCGAACCTAGTGGTAGGGTACTATTATCTTTTATTTCATGTGGAAGTAACACACAAGGTAAAGCTAATCACACACTATCCTTAAGCATAGCTATTCAAGTGGCATGGAAGAAGACATTTTATCTAGCTTCACACGGGGAAGATAGTAACATCACATTGATCACAAGTTACTTAGTACTAGAACAAGGTGAGGGAAGCAGATTTATGCACAAGCACAATCATGATGCATGCTCATCCTATTCGTCCTCACAAAATTGCCAGCCTAAGGAGGCAATCACGTTCTATGTCGGTGGCATAACACGTACTCTCTCGATATATAGCTAGTCGTTAGCTACATTCAATCTACGCATTCGTGGTTAGCATACCTGCAGGCAAATTCATTGTAGCCCATTCCTACAAGAGATAAATAAGCACACAATGACAACAGTAAACTAAGATACTTTCCATATATACATCCCCAGATGTATATACTTCGATATCCATAGCTACCTAATAAATATACCTGTAATTAAGTACCTTCATATATACATGTGTGTAACATGTAAATATTCTAGTAACCATAGCTAATTCTCCCCTAGACCGATAGTTGGACGGTCATGCTCTCACAACTCACACTTACCTGGGCATAGAGGCAATTGATCCATACATTACCATTCAAGTGAATGACATCCATACAATAGCACGCCGTATGGACGACAAAAGTAAAATTTTGCAAGAAGTAAACCCCCACAGTTAGTACTTAGATAGCCACCTAATAGTCCTTAACTAGGCATAAAGGAGGATGTCGCTAGCATAGTTTTGCAAATAAGTTTTGACAAATTTGCCTGTAGCTAAAGTTTTAGTTAAAATAGGCTTTTTAAAACCAAAACTTGGCATTTAAAACTATGTACATGACAGTATTATGCTTAATCTCTCTCTGATACCAGCTGTGATAGAACCGCCCAATTTATACAAGATCAAGTACGGCTATCCCCGCTGAACACGTTGACACGTGTATACTCTCACTTATATAAACCCAGTAGTCCGCCGAGTGTCACGCAGGACCTCGGTAAATCAACATCACAACCAAGATCACATGATTAAGCAAATACAAATCACATACGCAGAGTTGCAGCGGAAAATAATATTACAAATAGGTTCATAAGTAATAGGGCAAGTTTGGGTTTCAAAACCGATTAGTGAAAACAACATTTGCTTTCAAAGGATTACATTAATATAAGTTCCAAATACATTGCTAGCATAAGTGACATCCTTAGACAAAAGCATGTAGATGAGAAGTGAATATAGAGTCACCGAGCCCACCGGTGGTTAGCCACCATCCTCAGCAGGTCACACCTTACCTGCAACATGGTGGGATAAACCCTGAGTACTCGAATATACTCAGCTAGACTTACCCATCATAACCAGAAATAAAATTGACTCCAAGGAGTATGCAAGGCTTTATGATGAGGACATCCCTTCCATGGATACAACCACACCTGCTGCACAACAAGGTCCGATGACAAGAGCTCGAGCACGACAACTTAATTATCAGGTAAAGTCGTTCCTCGCTGTTCATACAAACTCGTCTCAGAATTGGATGCTACTAAATCATGGTGATGATTGTCTTATTCTTAGGAATGATGGTCAAGACTCCATTGCCTCATGTTTAGACCCCATGATGAGGATGGAGCAGCCGAACAAGTGGGAATCATCATTAATGGGGTGCGCAGCTCATCTCAAGACAGCAGGGGACACTCCATCAAAAGTACCATAACTCCTTGATACGAGATCCAATGAAGCTGGTTTTTGACTTGTTGGAAAGAGCGCGTCGTCCTCTTTCACATGGGTCCAACCCCACTATCAGAATCTACCGAAGCTGTGCGCAGCAAGCCAAAGGACGCAGAGACCAACAGCTTGGGCTTGGGCCTTGTACTGACTACAGCCCTTTGAGGGACACCCAGATTAGGGTTTCCCACTCCCCCTTGTGCTCTCCTCCTTATAAATAGAGCCAGCAGCCATCAGAATGAGGGTGGGTTTTGTTTAGATGCAAGATAGCTGCTGCTTCTTCCTTGTAAACGCGTGTGTCGGCTAGACCACCCGATTTGCTTGTTTCAAGACCCCAACTTATGATTCGGATTTAGCCTTTGGCTTAAATCCGTGAGTTATTTGCTTGTTCATCTTGTTCTTGCTTGTTCTCGGTTGCTTGTAGGTTCTTGGTGTTCTTGGCACGGCAAGAACATCACAATCAGAGCCGGTGTACCTGTTGCTAAGGCGCAGCAACCTTGTGGTCGTTGTATTCGGACAGCCAACGTCGAATCCACCCCAAATCGAGTTTATCCACACTCACCAAAAGATCAGGAACAACCCCTTGTCCCATCATGTGGTAATCAGAGCAAGGTTCTTTGGTGAGTGATTTACTGTTCATTACTTTACCTATAGTCCAGAAATATAAAAATAGGATAGAACTGAAATTCCAAACACAAGTTTGAGCCTTGCTGATCTGCTTAGTTCTTTGCTTGTTGAGTTTGTGCTTTACATCGTGGTGTCAAGTGCTGGTTCTTAGGTTCTAATCCTTTAGAGTTTCGAGTTCTTGTCACGTTTTAGTCACCACACAATCCGCTGTTGCCTTTCCCCCCACTTCAGCCGCTGCAATCTCCACCAATACCACCACCACCACCACCAAAAGCACCGCTGCTCTCTCCACCTTTTTGCTAAAACCCTCACCACCATCACCTTCAGCCGCGCCTACACAAACACTACCTTATGCACCTATCCTTTTGGTGCAAATCTGAGTACACTCAGTTCTGAAAATAAGAGAGTTCAAATTGCATATTTGTACTACTTGTTGCAATCCTTATCCCTAGTAAAAGAAAGTCTATGCTACTTGCTGCATTCTTGTTATAATCATATTGCAAAAGTTCAGTTTGTGCTACTTGTCGAAAAGAAAAGAAAAGAAAAGAAAATAGAAAAGAAAAAGAAAGGAAAAGGAGGAAAGAAAGAAAGAAAGAAAGAAAAAAGAAGGGTTAAGTTGATGCTATTTACTCTCATCATTTCCATTGTTTGCTACTGTCCGGTGACAACATTTGTGTCTAGGCTCGCGTCTCTAGCACGGGTTAGCCTAGGACCAGCACGATACTATCTTTGAACACTTATTCAACTTGCATTGACTAACGTGGTTCCAGCTGTACCTTGATTTTTTTAAGCCACCTACAGCTCCACAAATTATCTACAACATCACAGGGTTCTACTTGCTACTACTTGTGTTGTTCTTGTCGTCGCCAACACCATCTGCATAGCAAGGTAAGGACATGTAAGAACTCGGTTGCACATGCTGAGAGAATGAAAATTGTTGCCACCTAATTTAGTTAGTTGGTAGGACATATTTTCTTGTGATTCCCTTGCTACATACTAACCATGGCAGGAGAAGGTGAAAGGACCCCTCCACAATCACCTCGATCAAAAGCCTTGCTGCAACACTTTGAACGCAAAGTGAGGCTCCATGCTGAACACCTTGATGAGGATGTTTGTGTCACCAATGAGCGCCTTGGTCAATTGGAGATGGCTCAGATTGAGACCAACACCAAGTTGGCTTCCTTGGAAGGCACTCTTGGTTCTGTTAATACATCTCTTGTAGGTGTCTTGGAGCGATTGGAGAGGATGGAACAGAATCGCTGTGATGGTTTCAAACGACGCAATCACAACAACAACAACACCATGGGCAGTGCTGCTGGTCATGATGAAGAAGAATATACAGTGGACACTGAGCTTGATGAGGAGCTGAATGGTCATCGATGCATCGAACAACATCGCCGCCGCCATGAGACAGGTCCTCGCCGACCACGGCAAGAGGTACGTGCCGATGACTCATTTGGCAAGATTAAATTCACCATACCTGCTTTTGATGGGAGGTATAATCCTGATATGTACCTTAGTTGGGAATTAGCTGTTGATTAGAAATTTACTTGCCATGATTTCCCTGAGGACAAACGTGTTAGGGCTGCAACTAGTGAGTTTACTGACTTTGCCTCTGTTTGGTGGTCTGAATACCATCGTAAGAACCCAAATAACACACCAACTTGGGATGCTTTGAAACGCGTCATGCGGGCCAGATTTGTTCCTTCTTATTATGCCCGTGATCTTTTACATAAGTTGCAACAATTGAGGCAAGGATCCAAATCTGTAGAAGAGTACTATCAAGAGCTACAAATGGGTATGCTTCATTGCGGGCTAGAGGAAAATGAGGATGGTGCCATAGCTAGATTTATGGGTGGGCTGAACCGGGAGATTCAGGACATTCTAGCTTATAAGGAATATAATTCTATCAATCGTTTATTTCACCTTGCTTGTAAAGCTGAACGAGAAGTGCAGGGACGACGAGCTAGCATGAGGGCTAACATTCCTGCAGGTCGTGCTAGCCCGTGGACACTCTCCAATGCTGCTGCACCGTCAACGCGTGCACCCCCACAATCTTCCTCGACCATCAAGCCACGCTCCTCTACAACAAATTCTGTACCATGCCCAAGTGAACCAACTAGAGGAGCAACGGCTACATCTGCCAAGAGTTCATCCTCGGTGGTATCCACGGGGAGAACAAGGGATATTCAGTGCCTACGCTGCAAAGGATATGGCCACGTACGCAAGGACTGCCCAAGCACACGTGTGATGGTTGTGCGAGCTGATGGTGGGTATTCCTCTGCTAGTGATTTTGATGAAGAAACATATGCTTTGCTTGCTGCTAACAATGTAGCGAAAGGAGATGATTTCCAACAAGACGAAGAGCACATTGGGGCTGAAGCTGCTGAGCACTATGAGAGCCTCGTGGTGCAGCGGGTGCTAAGTGCCCAAATGGAGAGGGCTGAACAAAATCAGCGCCACACTTTGTTTCAAACCAAGTGTGTGATCAAGGAACGCTCTTGCCATGTGATCATAGATGGAGGAAGCTACAACAACTTGGCAAGTGCTGAAATGGTGGAGAAGCTTTCATTGAGCACAAAACCACACCCGCAGCCTTACTACATTCAGTGGCTTAACAGCAGCGGCAAGGTGAAGGTAACCCGATTGGTAAGGGTAGAGTTTGCCATTGGTTCTTATCATGATTCCATTGACTGTGATGTTGTGCCTATGCAAGCATGCTCTATGTTGTTAGGTAGACCATGGCAGTTTGATAAAGATTCCTTGCACTCTGGTAAAACAAATCAATACTCTTTTGTGCAAAATGACAAGAAGATTGTGTTGCACCCCATGTCCCCTGAGTCTATTCTAAGAGATGAACTTGCTAGATCTAGCAAACTTAAGAATCAGGTTGTTGCTAGTGAAAATCAGATTGTCGCTAATGAACTTGAGAAACATAAGAAGAAGTCTAGCAAATCTGTTCATCATAATAAAAATGAGATCAAGCTGAAAGGCTCTTGTTACTTTGCCACCAAATCTGATTTGGATGAGATTGATGCTAGTACTACTGTTTGCTATGCTTTGGTTTGCAAAGAAACTTTATTTTCACTCGAAGATACATCTATTTCTTTGCCTCCTGCTGTCACTAATCTTTTGCAGGAGTATGCCGATGTTTTTCCAAAGGAGGTACCACCGAGGCTGCCACCAATTCAAGGGATTGAACACCAGATTGACCTCATCCCTGGGGCTTCCTTGCCTAATCATGCGCCGTATAGGACCAACCCGGATGAGACAAAAGAGATTTAGAGACAAGTACAAGAATTGCTCAACAAAGGTTATGTGCGTGAGTCTCTTAGCCCTTGTGCCGTTCCCGTGCTTTTAGTTCCTAAGAAGGATGGATCATGGCGCATGTGTGTTAATTGTAGAGCGATAAACAACATCACAATCAGATATCGTCATCCTATTCCAAGGTTAGATGATATGCTTGATGAATTGAGTGGCTCAATTGTGTTCTCTAAAATTGATTTGCGTAGTGGTTACCACCAGATTCATATGAAGCTAGGAGATGAATGGAAAACAGCGTTTAAAACTAAGTTTGGTTTATATGAATGGCTTGTCATGCCCTTTGGATTGACTAATGCACCCAGCACTTTCATGAGATTAATGAACGAGGTTTTACGCTCTTTTATTGGCAGATTTGTAGTGGTATACTTTGATGACATCTTGATATATAGTAGATCATTAGAGGAACATCTTGATCATTTACGTGCCGTTTTCAATGCTCTACGGGATGCACACTTGTTTGGCAATCTTGAGAAGTGCACCTTTTGCACAGATCGAGTCTCTTTTCTTGGATATGTTGTGACACCGCAGGGAATCGAAGTTGATCAAGCCAAGGTTGAGGCCATACACAGCTGGCCTATTCCCTGCACGGTCACACAAGTGCGGAGTTTTCTAGGACTTGCTGGTTTCTACCGTCGATTTGTGAAGGACTTCAGCACCATTGCAGCCCCGCTGCATGAACTCACCAAGAAGGGTGCAACCTTCACTTGGGCTGCAGCTCAACAGGATGCTTTCAACATGCTCAAAGATAAGTTAACTCATGCACCGTTACTCCAACTTCCTGATTTCAACAAAACCTTTGAGCTTGAATGTGATGCTAGTGGAATTGGGTTGGGTGGTGTGCTATTACAAGAGGGAAAACCTGTGGCGTATTTCAGTGAAAAGTTGAGTGGCCCTAGTTTGAACTATTCTACTTATGATAATGAATTGCTTGCTCTAGTTCGGACTTTGGAAACATGGCAGCATTATTTGTGGCCCAAAGAGTTTGTCATACATTCTGATCATGAATCATTGAAACACATCCGTAGTCAAGCAAAACTAAACCGTAGACATGCCAAGTGGGTTGAATTCATCGAGTCCTTTCCTTATGTCATCAAACACAAAAAGGGGAAGGAAAATATAATTGCTGATGCTTTGTCTAGACGTTACAACATGCTTTCACAACTTGACTTTAAAATCTTTGGTTTGGAAACTATTAAGGAACAATATGCACATGACAATGATTTCAAAGATGTATTGCTGAATTGCCAAGAGGGGAAAACATGGAACAGATTCGTCCTCACCGATGGGTTTGTCTTTAGAGCTAACAAGCTATGCATTCCAGCTAGCTCCGTGCGTTTGTTATTGTTGCAGGAAGCGCATGGAGGAGGACTCATGGGACATTTTGGTGTGAAAAAGACAGTGGACATCCTTGCTGGTCATTTCTTTTGGCCCAAGATGAGGAGAGACGTGGAGAGGTTCGTTGCTCGCTGCACAACATGCCAGAAAGCTAAGTCATACCTTAATCCTCATGGTTTATACATGCCTCTTCCTATTCCAAGTGCACCATGGGAAGATATTTCAATGGACTTTGTTTTAGGACTGCCTAGAACAAAGAAGGGGAGGGATAGTGTGTTTGTTGTTGTGGACAGATTTTCTAAAATGGCATATTTCATACCATGTCATAAGAGCGATGATGCTACACATGTTGCTGATTTGTTCTTTCGTGAGATTGTTCGATTGCACGGTGTGCCTAACACCATTGTTTCTGATCGGGATGCAAAATTTCTTAGTCATTTTTGGAGAACTTTGTGGGCTAAGCTAGGGACTAAGCTTTTATTTTCCACTACTTGTCATCCCCAAACTGATGGACAAACTGAGGTTGTCAATAGAACATTATCTACTTTGCTTAGGGCTGTTTTGAAAAAGAACATAAAAATGTGGGAAGAGTGCTTGCCTCATGTTGAGTTTGCTTATAATCGTTCACAGCATTCTACCACTAAGAAAAGCCCTTTTGAGATAGTTTATGGGTTTGTGCCACATGCTCCTATTGATTTGTTACCTCTTCCGACCTCGGAGCAAGTGAACTTTGATGCTAAACAACATGCTGAACTGATCTTAAAATTGCATGAAACCACTAAAGAGAAAATAGAGTGCATGAATGCAAAGTATAAACTAGCTGGTAGCAAAGGGAAGAAACATGTCATTTTTGAACCTGGTGATCTAGTTTGGCTCCATTTGAGAAAAGATAGGTTCCCTGATTTGCGAAAGTCTAAGTTGCTGCCTAGAGCCGATGGTCCTTTTAAAGTGTTAGAAAGGATTAATGATAATGCGTACAAACTTGAGCTACCTGCAGCTTTTGGGGTTAGCCCCACATTTAACATTGCAGATTTGAAGCCATATTTGGGAGAAGAGGATGAACTAGAGTCAAGGACGACTCAAATGCAAGAAGGGGAGGATGATGAGGACATCCCTTCCATGGATACAACCACACCTGCTGCACAACAAGGTCCGATGACAAGAGCTCGAGCACGACAACTTAATTATCAGGTAAAGTCGTTCCTCACTGTTCATACAAACTCGTCTCAGAATTGGATGCTACTAAATCATGGTGATGATTGTCTTATTCTTAGGAATGATGGTCAAGACTCCATTGCCTCATGTTTAGACCCCATGATGAGGATGGAGCAGCCGAACAAGTGGGAATCATCATTAATGGGGCGCGCAGCTCATCTCAAGACAGCAGGGGACACTCCATCAAAAGTACCATAACTCCTTGATATGAGATCCAATGAAGCTGGTTTTTGACTTGTTGGAAAGAGCGTGTCGTCCTCTTTCACATGGGTCCAACCCCACTATCAGAATCTACCGAAGCTGTGCGCAGCAAGCCAAAGGACGCAGAGACCTATAGCTTGGGCTTGGGCCTTGTACTGATTACAGCCCTTTGAGGGACACCCAGATTAGGGTTTCCCACTCCCCCTTGTGCTCTCCTCCTTATAAATAGAGCTAGCAGCCATCAGAATGAGGGTGGGTTTTGTTTAGATGCAAGATAGCTGCTGCTTCTTCCTTGTAAACGCGTGTGTCGGCTAGACCACCCGATTTGCTTGTTTCAAGACCCCAACTTATGATTTAGATTCAGCCTTTGGCTTAAATCCGTGAGTTATTTGCTTGTTCATCTTGTTCTTGCTTGTTCTCGGTTGCTTGCAGGTTCTTGGTGTTCTTGGCACGGCAAGAACATCACAATCAGAGCCAGTGTACCTATTGCTAAGGCGCAGCAACCTTGTGGTCGTTGTAGTCGGACAGCCAACGTCGAATCCACCCCAAATTGAGTTTATCCACACTCACCAAAAGATCAGGAACAACCCCTTGTCCCATCACTTTATAAGTGGAGGTAGCTTGACAACATTTTGCATAAAAAGCGATTAACTCAATTATACAATTATAATTCTGTCATCAAGTTAATTAGAACTATCCATCTCTAGATTATCAACTATCCTATGCCAAACATGTGGTATATCTTTTTAGAGCATACAATAGTAACCATAGCAGGTATAGTAATTCCATGTTTATCCGAACCGTCACATTCCATAATCCAATTACTACGATGTTGGGACTAGCCAAGTTTCTCACTATCCGGGAGAGACGGCGATTCGAATCGATTTCAACCAGCTAGGAATTTATTCCTAACACAAACCTAGGCAGACCAGATCAACGGTCACCTTAGGTCACCTTTGGTACAACTCAGGTACACATTTCGCGGGTCCGTACCGCGCCGCACAATCTGGGACACCAGATGCCAGGACGTTCACGCCTAGCCTGCCCTTGGGCTCAGTCTAATCGTCCCCCGGAAGGAGCGCACAACAGAACGGGTCCCGACCTGAGTTGAATTACTCGGCTTCGCGGTCAGAACGAGTTATCCAGCCAGCTAAGTGAGAGGCATGCGTTCAATCTTGTCAGAAGCACCAACAACGGTATGGTCCTTAATCGACATGGACGGGGATAGATCCACACCCAAGACCTCCACGTCTAGTTGCTTCGCTATCGACATCCCGCCCGGTCTCGATTTTCTTTTACCCCATGGTTCTGTTCCACGATAGCAAATATAGCCAACCATGCTCCGGTATCCACCTATATCTCGCAGGTGACAGGACATCATCCGACTTCTACCGGTCTAAGCATGGCTAAGCATATATTCGATCCTAGACCTATACCGGTTAAAGGTGTAATATCTGGACAAGGAATGTATATGCATCAAGTGATTCCATTCAACTCTTATAACCTAATGCATCAATCATAAGTACTTAAGTAATCATTTGTAAAATACTGGGAGACTTAGAATGCTCCGGGGCTTGCCTGGGATCCAACACAAGTTCAGTTCAGTTAGCTTGCACCGACTTGGTGACATCTCCAGTCCTAGCACTTGCTTAGTCCTTCCATCTTCGGGATAGATCCACCAAACCCAATCTTCGAGTTTGGCTCCACATCACATCCTTCACGTGGTTTATCTAGTGTACCTAAATGAGATGCAAGATGCAGGTGTATGAATACATGGAAGTGCAATAGTCAATGCATTGCATGCAGTAAGTAAGACAAGCACAAGGTTACATTAACATGCACAAGCACTTCACATTGCTTACTATAAATATCGCACAATTTATCATGCCACGATAGCAAAGAAGATGACAACACCAAGCATGACACAAGTTTCCCAAGATCTCAGGTACTCTAACTCAACCATCATCAATGGTATGAGCCACACTTAGTAATATACAAGCAAACAACTATAATTGGAATCTGTCAATTTCTGGACATGCAAACAACAGCTACAAGATTTAGCTATAACTGGAGTTACACAAATCCAAATGACTTGCAAGAAGACATTCTGGAAAGCTTATGAAATTATCTAAAATTCCTATTAAATCATCTTAGCATTATTCTCAAGTTAACTAAGTCAAATATACCCATTTATAGAAACTGGTCTAAACAAGACAGAGAGTAATTCATTCTGTAACCCAACTTTAAACAGGCATAACTCACAAACTACTTGGCCAAATGACATTTAATTTTAACAGCAGATAGATACATGAATTATATACAACTTTCGTATTATCATCTAGGTGTGATTCAAATCCTAACTAGATCAAACACTAGCATCTTTCAGATCTGCTCAGAATACAATTAAAACCTGACCAAAGACTTAAAAGTCATGTAACTCCTAAACTATCAGGCCTATGTTCTTACAATTTGAACACAAGAAAGATTATGAAAGTTGCTACAACTTTTGTATTCACTACAACCATAGCAAACATCATTTACACCACGAAAATGATTGCACAAGCAAAACTGCAAATGCAGCCCAATAGCAGTGGTACAGAAAACTGATAGAAACTTCAGAGAAACCTAACTGGAGTTCTAGACCTCCAACAAACATGAACCATAACTTTTTGAAAATCTTAGGAAGTTACCTACAACTTTCTTATTCTCATATTAAGATGATTCTACAGTTAGAAGGGTCAATTAATCCCATAATTGCATCTCTGTTCAAAACATAGACAAAAACTGACATGCCACTTTAAACAGCTATAAATGGAGTTATGCATGTCCAATAAATGTGGTTCTAGACGTTTTAGAAAGCTTAGCAAATTCTAAACAACTTTGTTGTAAACACCTAAAGCTAATTCTACTACTAAGAAGGCCCCACAATAATAACAAGGAAACCCTCTCTGGTTTTGGGCAGAAACAGCCACAGAGATCTAAGCAAGTATAACTCAAGATCTACTTAACCAAAAATCATGATATTTAGCTTTTTGAAAAGCTTAATAAAAGTACTACAACTCATGTATTTTTATAAAGTCATGATTCATAACTTAACTAAGCCAATTAATTCAAACATGCAGTCCTATTCAGAATAGGAGCAAATCAAAACAGGGCATTTGTTATTTTTATAACTCTTAAACTATCAAGCCTAAAATATTGAAATTTTTACCAGACATCAAGAATAACCTTAGTAGCACTCCACAAAAATTTCACAATTATTTGAGCACAACAACTATAGTTATAAAAAAAACAAATAAGACTAGCATTCAAACCCTAACTGCACAAATCCATTTTTACAGCTAAAACTTTAAACTAAAACCTGACATATTATAGATCTAGTGCATAGATAATTTCACAAGGATTCCAAAAAGTCCTCATTTACTATTTTATGAATTTTCTACGATTTACTATGAATTTCCAAAGTTCCTGCAAAATAATTACAAACCAGTCCTTATGGCACTATTCACATGAGTCACAGGTTCTGCAGAAAGGTCCCTCCCTTATGTCGAATTTCAAGACAAGGTCCCTGACGCGAAACACAGCAGGGAGGTCGTCGGAAAGCTTGCGATTTTGGCCGGAGGAGGGTCGTCGGTGGCGGGGAAATGGAGGAGGGGCACCAGGAGGTTGGTGCGCACTCGAAGGTGGCCGCATCTTGCTCTGAGGAGGCCCGACGCGGCCTGGCCACGAATGCCAGTGGCCTGGGCGATGGCGGCAGGCGGCACCAGCGCCACAGGGTGTGGCATGGCCGACGGGGGAGTACGGGAGGGGCGGCGTGGTGAGAGGAAGATGATGGTGCAGTCGATCATGGATAGAGGAAGGGCGGAGTAGCGGGGACGCGACGAGGCTGAGCTTGGCCGGCCGGCAATGGCAGACGCTGCACGGGAGCGAGGAGAGCGCGAGATGGAGCGAGCAGGGAGTGGAGAGGGGGATGGAGAGGGCGTGCTGGTGCCCCTCCTCATCGGCAGTTGGGCGCAGGGCACGGTAGTGGAGGCGGACCGTGTGGCAAGAAAGCTCGGCCATGGTGGCCATGTCCATGGACATGCATTGCCGTTCGGGCAAATCCTCGAGCACATGGCGGGCGTCGGTGTGGGCACGGTGGGGAGCCGATTTGGGCCACTTCCAGGCCGAATCAGACCTTGGGCCAAAAATAAAGTTTGCTCACCTCGGCCTGCTCTACATTTCTCATTAAGGCACTCCAGTCATTTGAGCATCATAACAGTGGGTAATTTAGTCTCCAAAGTGGCATTGTCAATGCATTGACGGCGATTAACAAAGTCCAAAAATCGATGGTCAAGACAAGGTCCAACGAGTGCCATCTTTATACATGCTCTTCGCCACCATGTACACTCCAACTTTTATCTTTGGACCAAATTGAGTTGCTTAACAAACTTTGGAGAACGCGAGACGTCAATGCCGATGTCGATGAATTTCTAGACTTAGAATATTTCTAAGTGCTGAAATCAGCAGCAGGTTCCAACTTCGAGCCTCTGTTTGACTTATTTCCAAGTTGATCTAGCTCTTGGTCCAAAAACAAAGTTTGTTCTACATGATATGGACTACAACTTTCATTAAGGTCCAACCTCAAAACTGGTATAGAACCTACTATTCTACTTTGACCAAAGTAGGATCACGATGGAGCTTAAATTATCCTTTTTGATCCATTGGAGCATTTTCTTGGCATTTGTCCAACATGAACCTTTCATGACTTTTGTTGTAGAATTCATCTAGAGTCATTTGGGCATGGTTGCAAGGTTTGGTTGACGATCGAGAATTCCATTCACTTTATAAAATAATTCAAGCAAGGACATAACTCGTCATTTCATGTGACTTCTTGATTCCAAACTTCACGAAACTTTTCCATGGATCAACATAGATGGATATTAATGTGATACACATGAAGATATTCCAATAACACTAGCCAAGCATATATCTTGAAAAGGGCCTATATGTAAAGCAAGGGTGCAATATCCAAGTTTAGGTTGGGGCTCATTTCTATAGGTTGGACCTTGGCATCTTCACCATCACTTAATATGCCATGTTTGAGCTCAAACCCATTGCTTAATTGGTGGCCAACACCTGGGGTGTTACAGTCACCTAGGAGTACCATCGGGTGCGTCCAAAATGATTTCCGAGCCTATGGTCTGTTCGGCGCAAACCATGCACCTATCTTGCACCGACACTGGCTCCCAACAGACCGAAACGAGATTCCACTTGACCCACGTCACCTAGGAGTACCATAGGGTGCGTCCAAAATGATTTTCGAGCCTTTGGTATGTTCGGCGCAAACCATGCACCTATCTTGCACCGACACTGGCTCCCAATAGACCGAAACGAGATTCCACTTGACCCACGTCACCTAGGAGTACCATCGGGTGCGTCCAAAATGATTTTTGAGCCTATGGTATGTTTGGCGCAAACCGTGCACCAACACTGGCTCCCAACGGACCGAAACAAGATTCCACAAGACCCACGTCACCTAGGAGTACCATCGGGTGTGTCCAAATCGATTTTTGAGCCTATGGAATGTTCAGCGCAAACCGTGCACCTATCTTGCACCAACACTGGCTCCCAACAGACAGAAACGAGATTCCACATGACCCACGTCACCTAAGAGTACCATCGGGTGTGTCCAAAATGATTTCCGAGCGTAAGGTATGTTCGGCGCAAACCGTGCACCTATCTTGCACCGACACTAGCTCCCAACGGACCGAAACAAGACTCCACATGACCCACATCACCTAGGAGTTCCATCGGGTGTGTCCAAAATGATTTCCGAGCCTATGGTATGTTCAGCTTCAACCGTGCACCAATCTTGCACCGACAATGGCTCCTAATAGACCAAAACGAGATTCCACTTGACCCACGTCACCTAGGAGTACCATCGGGTGTATCCAAAATGATTTCCGAGCCTATGGTATGTTCGGCGCCAACTATGCACCTATCTTGCGCCGACACTGGCTCCCAATAGACCAAAATGAGATTCCACTTGACCGATGTCACCTAGGAGTACCATCGGGTGCGTCCAAAATGATTTCTGAGCCTATGGTATGTTCGGCACAAACCGTGCACCTATCTTGCACTGACACTGGCTCCCAACAGAACGAAACAAGATTCCACATGACCCATGTCACCTAGTAGTACCATCGGGTGTGTCCAAAATGATTTCCGATCCTACGGTACGTTTGGCGCAAACCATGCACCTATCTTGCGTCAAGATTAGTACCACCTCCAAACAGACCAAAATGAGCTTCCGCTTGAGCCTCATCACCTACGAGTACCATTGGGTGCATCCAAAATGGTTTCTGAGCCTATGGTACAGCCGGCGCACACCGTGCACCTATCTTGCACCGACACCAACACTGTCTCCAAATGAACCGAAAAGAGATTCCACATTACCCATGTCACCTTGGAGTTCCACCACACCTATCTTGCACTAACACTGGCTCCCAATGAACCAAAACGAGACTCCACATGACCCACATCACCTAGGAGTACCATCGGGTGCGTCCAAAATGATTTCTGAGCCTATGGTATGTTCGGCGCAAACCGTGCATCTATCTTCCACCGACACTGGCTCCCAATAGACCAAAACGAGATTCCACTTGACCCACATCACCTAGGAGTACCATCGGGTGCGTCCAAAATGATTTCTGAGCATATGGTATGTTCGGCGCAAACCGTGCACCTATCTTGCACCGACACTCACATTGTCTCCAATTGGACCGAAACAAGATTCCACATGACCCATGTCACCTAGGAGTTCCATCGGGTGTGTCCAAAAGGATTTTCGAGCCTATGGTACGTTTGGCGCAAACCATGCACCTATCTTGCGTCAAGATTAGCACCACCTCCAAACGGACCAAAACGAGCTTCCACTTGAGCCTCATCACCTATGAGTACCATTGGGTACGTCCAAAATAATTTATGAGCCTATGGTACACTTGGCGCAAACCATGCACCTATCTTGCACCGACACCAACACTGTCTCCAAATGAATAAAAAAGAGATTCCACATTACTCACATCACCTTGGAGTTCCAACGCACCTATCTTGCTCCGACACTGGCCCCCAACAGACCGAAACAAGACTCCACATGACCCACATCACCTAGGAGTACAATCGGGTGTGTCCAAAATGATTTCCGAGCCTATGGTATGTTCGGCACCAACCGTGCACCTTTCTTGCACCAATACTGCTTCCAACAAACTGAAACAAGATTCCACTTGACCCACGTCACCTAGGAGTACCATCGGGTGCGTCCAAAATGATTTCCGATCCTATGGTACATTTGGCGCAAACCATGCACCTATCTTGCGTAAAGATTGGCACCACCTCCAAACAGACTGAAACGAGCTTCCGCTTGAGCCTCATCACCTATGAGTACCATTGGGTGCATCCAAAATGATCTCTAAGCCTATGGTACACTCATGGCAAACCATGAACCTATCTTGCACCGACACCAACACCATCTCCAAATGAACCGAAAAGAGATTCCAGATTACCCACATCATGTTGGAGTTCCATCGCACCTATCTTGCACCGACACTGGCTCCCAACGGACTAAAACAAGACTCCACATGACCCACATCACCTAGCAGTACCATCGAGTGCGTCCAAAATGATTTCCGAGCCTATGGTATGTTCGGTGCAAACCGTGCACCTATCTTGCACTGACACTGGCTCCCAGCAGACCAACACGAGATTCCACTTGACCCACGTCACCTAGGAGTACCATCGGGTGCGTCCAAAATGATTTCCAAGCCTATGGTATGTTCGGCGCAAACCATGCACCTATCTTGCACCGACACTGGCTCCCAATAGACCGAAATGAGATTCCACATGACCCACATCACCTAGGAGTACCATCGGGTGGGTCCAAAATGATTTCTGAGCCTATGGTTTGTTCGGCGCAAACCGTGCACCTATCTGGCATCGACACTAACACTGTCTCCAACTAGACCGAAATGAGATTCCACATGACCCATGTCACCTAGGAGTTCCATCGGGTGCGTCCAAAATGATTTTCGAGCCTACGGTACGTTCGGTGCAAGCCGTGCACATATCTTACGTCAAGATTAGCACCACCTCCAAATGGACCAAAATGAGCTTCCGCTTGAGCCTCATCACCTATGAGTACCATTGTGTACGTCCAAAATGATTTATGAGCCTATGGTACACTTGGCGCAAACAGGGCACCTATCTTGCACCGACACCAACACTGTCTCCAAATGAACCGAAAAGAGATTCCACATTACTCATGTCACCTTGGAGTTCCAACGCACCTATCTTGCACCGACACTGGCCCCCAACGGACCGAAACAAGACTCCACATGACCCACGTCACCTAGGAGTACCATCGGGTGTGTCCAAAACAATTTCTGAGCCTATGGTATGTTCGGCGCCAACCGTGCACCTATCTTGCACCGACACTGGCTCCCAACAGACTGAAACGAGATTCCACTTGACCCTTGTCACCTAGGAGTTCCATCGGGTGCGTCCAAAACGATTTTCGAGCCTACGGTATGTTCAGTGCAAACCATGCACATATCTTGTGTCAAGATTAGCACCACCTCCAAACGGACCAAAATGAGCTTCCGCTTGAGCCTCATCACCTACAAGTACCATTGGGTACGTCCAAAATGATTTATGAGCCTATGGTACACTTGGCGCAAACCATGCACCTATCTTGCACCGACACCAACACTGTCTCCAAATGAACCAAAAAGAGATTCCACATTACTCACATCACCTTGGAGTTCCAACGCACCTATCTTGCACCGACACTGGCCCCCAACGGACCGAAACAAGACTCCACATGACCCACGTCACCTAGGAGTACAACCGGGTGTGTCTAAAATGATTTCTGAGCCTATGGTATGTTCGGCACCAACCATGCACCTATCTTGCACCAACACTGGTTCCAACAAACCGAAACAAGATTCCACTTGACCCACGTCGCCTAGGAGTACCAT
The DNA here is from genome assembly GCF_019320115.1 of Miscanthus floridulus. Taxonomy (NCBI): domain Eukaryota; kingdom Viridiplantae; phylum Streptophyta; class Magnoliopsida; order Poales; family Poaceae; genus Miscanthus; species Miscanthus floridulus. The sequence continues at coordinate 1,085 of NW_027098062.1, read as the reverse complement.
CGGGTGCGTCCAAAACGATTTCTGATCCTACGGTATGTTTGGCGCAAACCATGCACCTATCTTGCGTAAAGATTGGCACCACCTCCAAACGGACCGAAACGAGCTTCAGCTTGAGCCTCATCACCTATGAGTACCATTGGGTGTATCCAAAATGATCTTTGAGCCTATGGTACACTCATGGCAAACCGTGAACCTATCTTGCACCGACACCAACACTATCTCCAAATGAACCGAAAAGAGATTCTAGATTACCCACATCATGTTGCAGTTCCATTGCACCTATCTTGCACCGACACTGGCTCCCAACGGACTGAAACGAGACTCCACATGACCCACATCACCTAGCAGTACCATCGGGTGCGTTCAAAATGATTTTCGAGCCTATGGTATGTTCGGCGCAAACCATCCACCTATCTTGCACAGACACTGGCTCCCAGCAGACCAAAACAAGATTCCACTTGACCCACGTCACCTAGGAGTACCATCGGGTGCGTCCAAAATAATTTCTGAGCCTATGGTATGTTCGGCACAAACCATGCACCTATCTTGCATCGACACTGGCTCCCAATAGACCGAAACGAGATTCCACATGACCCACATCACCTAGGAGTACCATCGGGTGGGTCCAAAATGATTTCTGAGCATATGGTTTGTTCGGCGCAAACCGTGCACCTATCTGGCATCGACACTAACACTATCTCCAACTAGACCGAAACGAGATTCCACATGACCCATGTCACCTAGGAGTTCCATCGGGTGCGTCCAAAACGATTTTCGAGCCTACGGTACGTTCGATGCAAGCCGAGCACATATCTTGCGGCAAGGTTAGCACCACCTCCAAACAGACCAAAATGAGCTTCTGCTTGAGCCTCATCACCTACGAGTACCATTGCATACGTCCAAAATGATTTATGAGCCTATGGTACACTTGGCGCAAACCGTGCACCTATCTTGCACCGACACCAACACTGTCTCCAAATGAACCAAAAAGAGATTCCACATTACTCATGTCACCTTGGAGTTCCAACGCACCTATCTTGCACCGACACTAGCCCCCAATGGACCGAAACAAGACTCCACATGAC
>NW_027098061.1:0-28482 GCF_019320115.1 Miscanthus floridulus | reverse complement strand
GTTGTTACTCATTTCATAGTTGGACGATCGTACGTGGTTCCTTGTGTTTAAGTGTGGTCGTTTGTTGGTGTGCTTTGATCACTGCTCCCCTCTAGTTGTATATATATATGGGTTTTGATCACTGTGGCCTTGTGTTTTAATGTAGCCTTAGCCATGTGCATGGGTGGTATACATGGTTCTCACCAGGGGTGGATCTACAGGGAGGCTGGGTTGTGCCCCCCTACAGCTGGTGCATCAATGGAAATATGGGGAGGGTGAGAGAGAAGAGTTGGGAGAAAGAAAAAAATGGAGAGATGAGAAAAAAGAGACCAACCTCTTCAATCCTGTTCTGCATCCGCCACTAGTTCTCACATATTTTTTAACCCACCCATGAAATGAAAGAAGTTGCTATATGGGTTTGGATCGGGTGGATCAAGTGGATTTTGTGGGTCATCTGTTTGCACCAAGGAGAAGGGGAACAAGAAGGTCTCGCGATGGAGATCCTCCTCATGATCTGAGCCAGCGTGGCGACGTCCCTCCTGGTCGTCTCGCACATTGATCACCTTCGTTACTGCTGAGCCCCCGGCCGTGGAGCTGTCGGCCAACGTGGTCGGCTCCACGGCGAGTCTCATGCAGGCCGCAGGCGGCGGCCTCGCTGCAGTCTGAGGCCGGCGTAGCACAGACTGATCAGGCACAACAGCTCATTTGCTCGTCCGCTCTTTTCTATCTTTTGTCCTTCATGTTTAGTAGGCTAAGGGAGCACCCCTCTGTTCCATCCATCAAAAAAAGTGTGGTGGCTTTGCATTTCACTGGTGTCCTTCGTGTTTAGTAGGCTAAGTGTTGTTACTCATTTCATAGTTGGATGATCGTACGTGGTTCCTTGTGTTTAAGTGTGGTCGTTTGTTGGTGTGCTTTGATCACTGCTCCCCTCTAGTTGTATATATATATGTTTTTGATCACTGCTGGCCTCATGTCTGTTTTAATGTAGCCCTTAGCCATGTGCTTGGGTGGGTATACACGGTTCTCACCAGGGGCGGATCTACAGGGAGGCTGGGGGGCTCGTGCCCCCCTACAGCTAGTGCATCAATGGAAATATGGGGAGGGTGAGAGAGAAGAAGAGGTGGAGGAAAGAAAAAAATGGAGAGAGATGAAGAATGAAAGAAGAGACCACCCTCTTCAATCCTGTGCATCGCCACTGGTTCTCACAGATTTTTTAACCCACCCATGAAATGAAAGAAGTTGCTATATGGGTTTGGATCGGGTGGATCAAGTGGATTTTGTGGGTCATCTGTTTGCACCAAGGAGAAGGGGAACAAGAAGGTCTCGGCGATGGAGATCCTCCTCATGATCTGAGCCGGCGTGGCGACGTCCCTCCTGGTCGTCTCGCACGTGATCACCTTCGTTCTGCTGAGCCCCCAGCCGTGGAGCTGTCGCGGCCAACGTGGTCGGCTCCACGCGAGTCTCATGCAGCCCTGGCGGCGGCCTGCAGCAGTATGAGTTGGGCGCAACACAGTCTGATCAGGGCGCAGCTCATTTCGGCTCGTCTGCTCTTTTCTGTCTTTTCGTCCTTCGTGTTTAGTAGGCTAAGGGAGCACCCCCCTCCTGTTCCATCCATCAAAAAAGTGTGGTGTGCTTTGCATTTCACTGGTGTCCTTCGTGTTTAGTAGGCTAAGTGTTTGTTACTCATTTCATAGTTGGACGATCGTACGTGGTTCCTTGTGTTTACGTGGTGGTCGTTTGTTGGACTGCTTTGATACTGCTCCCCTCTAGTTGATATATATATGGGATTTTGATCACTGTTGGTCTTGTGTCTATTTTAATGTAGCCCTTAGCCATGTGCATGGGTTGGTATACATGGTTCTCACCTGGGGCGGATCTACAGGGAGGCTGAGGGGGCTCGTGCCCCCCCTACAGCGTGGTGCATCAATGGAAATATGGGGAGGGTGAGAGAGAGAAGAGTTGGAGAAAAGAAAAAAAATGGAGAGAGATGAAGAAAAAGAGATCAACTCCTCTTCAATCCTGTTCTGCATCCGCCACTTGGTTCTCACATATTTTTTAACCCACCCATGAAATGAAAGAAGTTGCTATATGGGTTTGGATCAGGTGGATCCAGTGGATTTTGTGGGTCATCTGTTTGCACCAAGGAGAAGGGGAACAAGAAGGTCTCGGCGATGGAGATCCTCCTCATGATCTGAGCCGGCGTGGCGACGTCCCTCCTAGTCGTCTCGCACATGATCACCTTCGTTACTGTCGAGCCCCCCGGCCGTGGAGCTGTCGCGACCAACGTGGTCGGCTCCACGGCGAGTCTCATGCAGGCCGCAGGCGGTGGCCTCGCTGCAGTCTAAGGTCGGCGCGCAGCATAGACTGATCAGGCACAACAGCTCATTTTGGCTCGTCGCACTTTTTCTGTCTTTTTGTCCTTCATGTTTAGTAGGCTAAGGGAGCACCCCTCCTATTTCCATCCATCAAAAAAAGTGTGGTGTGCTTTGCATTTCACTGGTGTCCTTCGTGTTTAGTAGGCTAATTGTTGTTACTCATTTCATAGTTGGATGATCGTACGTGGTTCCTTGTGTTTAAGTGTGGTCGTTTATTGGTGTGCTTTGATCACTGCTCCCCTCTAGTTGTATATATATATGCTGTTTTGATCACTGCTGGCCTCATGTCTGTTTTAATGTAGCCCTTAGCCATGTGCTTGGGTGGGTATACACGGTTCTCACCAGGGGCGGATCTACAGGGAGGCTGGGGGGATCGTGCCCCCCTACAACTGGTGCATCAATGGAAATATGGGGAGGGTGAGAGAGAAGAAGAGGTGGAGGAAAGAAATAAAATGGAGAGAGATGAAGAAGAAGAGACCAGCCCCTCTTCCATCCTGTTCTGCATCAGCCACTGGTTCTCACAGATTTTTTAACCCACCCATGAAATGAAAGAAGTTGCTATATGGGTTTGGACCGGGTGGATCAAGTGGATTTTGTGGGTCATCTGTTTGCACCAAGGAGAAGGGGACAAGAAGTTCTCGGCGATGGAGATCCTCCTCATGATCTGAGCCGGCGTGGCGACGTCCCTCCTGGTCGTCTCGCACGTGATCACCTTCGTTACTGCCGAGCCCCCAGCCGTGGAGCTGTCGCGGCCAACGTGGTCGGCTCCACGGCGAGTCTCATGCAAGCCGCTGGCGGCGGCCTCGCAGCAGTATGAGTCTGGCGCGCAGCACAGTCTGATCAGGCGCAGCAGCTCATTTCGGCTCGTCGCTCTTTTCTGTCTTTTCATCCTTCGTGTTTAGTAGGCTAAGGGAGCACCCCCTCCTATTTCCATCCATCAAAAAAAGTGTGGCGTGCTTTGCATTTCACTGGTGTCCTTCGTGTTTAGTAGGCTAAGTGTTGTTACTCATTTCATAGTTGGACGATCGTACGTGGTTCCTTGTGTTTAAGTGTGGTCGTTTGTTGGTGTGCTTTGATAACTGCTCCCCTCTAGTTGTATATATATATGGGATTTTGATCACTGTTGGCCTTGTGTCTATTTTAATGTAGCCCTTAGCCATGTGCATGGGTTGGTATACATGGTTCTCACCAGGGGCGGACCTACAGGGAGGCTGGGCGGCTCGTGCCCCCCTATAGCTGGTGCATCAATGGAAATATGGGGAGGGTGAGGGAGAAGAAGAGTTGGAGAAAAGAAAAAAATGGAGAGAGATGAAGAAAAAGAGACCAACTCCTCTTCAATCCTGTTCTGCATCCGCCACTGGTTCTCACATATTTTTTAACCCACCCATGAAATGAAAGAAGTTGCTATATGGGTTTGGATCGGGTGGATCAAGTGGATTTTGTGGGTCATCTGTTTGCACCAAGGAGAAGGGGAACAAGAAGGTCTCGGCGATGGAGATCCTCCTCATGATCTGAGCCGGCGTGGCGACGTCCCTCCTGGTCATCTCGCACATGATCACCTTCGTTACTGCCGAGCCCCTCGGCCGTGGAGCTATCATGGCCAACATGGTCGGCTCCACGGCGAGTCTCATGCAGGCCACAGGTGGCGGCCTCGCTGCAGTCTAAGGCCGGCGCGCAGCACAGACTGATCAGGCGCAACAGCTCATTTTAGCTCGTCGCTCTTTTTTCTATCTTTTTGTCCTTCATGTTTAGTAGGCTAAGGGAGCACCCCTCCTGTTTTCATCCATCAAAAAAAGTGTGGTGTGCTTTGCATTTCACTGGTGTCCTTCGTGTTTAGTAGGCTAATTGTTGTTACTCATTTCATAGTTGGATGATCGTACGTGGTTCCTTGTGTTTAAGTGTGGTCGTTTATTGGTGTGCTTTGCTCACTGCTCCCCTCTAGTTGTATATATATATATGCTGTTTTGATCACTGCTGGCCTCATGTCTGTTTTAATGTAGCCCTTAGCCATGTGCTTGGGTAGGTATACACGGTTCTCACCAGGGGCAGATCTACAGGGAGGCTGGGGGGCTCGTGCCCCCTGTACAGCTGGTGCATCAATGGAAATATGGGGAGGGTGAGAGAGAAGAAGAGGTGGAGGAAAGAAAAAAAATGGAGAGAGATGAAGAAGAAGAGACCAGCCCCTCTTCAATCCTGTTTTGCATCCGCCACTGGTTCTCACAGATTTTTTAACCCACCCATGAAATGAAAGAAGTTGCTATATGGGTTTGGATCGGGTGGATCAAGTGGATTTTGTGGGTCATCTGTTTGCACCAAGGAGAAGGGGACAAGAAGGTCTCGGCGATGGAGATCCTCCTCATGATTTGAGCCAGCGTGGCGACGTCCCTCATAGTCGTCTCGCACATGATCACCTTCGTTACTGTCGAGCCCCCCGGCCGTGGAGCTGTCGCGACCAACGTGGTCGGCTCCACGGCGAGTCTCATGCAGGCCGCAGGCGGTGGCCTCGCTGCAGTCTAAGGCCGGCGCGCAGCACAGACTGATCAGGCACAACAGCTCATTTTGGCTCATCGCTCTTTTTCTGTCTTTTTGTCCTTCATGTTTAGTAGGCTAAGGGAGCACCCCTCTTGTTTCCATCCATCAAAAAAAGTGTGGTGTGCTTTGCATTTCACTGGTGTCCTTCGTGTTTAGTAGGCTAATTGTTGTTACTCATTTCATAGTTGGATGATCGTACGTGGTTCCTTGTGTTTAAGTGTGGTCGTTTATTGGTGTGCTTTGCTCACTGCTCCCCTCTAGTTGTATATATATATATATGCTATTTTGATCACTGCTGGCCTCATGTCTGTTTTAATGTAGCCCTTAGCCATGTGCTTGGGTGGGTATACACGGTTCTCACCAGGGGCGGATCTACAGGGAGGCTGGGGGGATCATGCCCCTCTACAACTGGTGCATCAATGGAAATATGGGGAGGGTGAGAGAGAAGAAGAGGTGGAGGAAAGAAATAAAATGGAGAGAGATGAAGAAGAAGAGACCAGCCCCTCTTCCATCCTGTTCTGCATCAGCCACTGGTTCTCACAGATTTTTTAACCCACCCATGAAATGAAAGAAGTTGCTATATGGGTTTGGACCGGGTGGATCAAGTGGATTTTGTGGGTCATCTGTTTGCACCAAGGAGAAGGGGACAAGAAGTTCTCGGCGATGGAGATCCTCCTCATGATCTGAGCCGGTGTGGCGACGTCCCTCCTGGTCGTCTCGCACGTGATCACCTTCGTTACTGCCGAGCCCCCAGCCGTGGAGCTGTCGCGGCCAACGTGGTCGGCTCCACGGCGAGTCTCATGCAAGCCGCTGGCGGTAGCCTCGCAGCAGTATGAGTCTGGCGCGCAGCACAGTCTGATCAGGCGCAGCAGCTCATTTCGGCTCGTCGCTCTTTTCTGTCTTTTCATCCTTCGTGTTTAGTAGGCTAAGGGAGCACCCCCTCCTGTTTCCATCCATCAAAAAAAGTGTGGTGTGCTTTGCATTTCACTGGTGTCCTTCGTGTTTAGTAGGCTAAGTGTTGTTACTCATTTCATAGTTGGATGATCGTACGTGGTTCCTTGTGTTTAAGTGTGGTCGTTTGTTGGTGTGCTTTGATAACTGCTCCCCTCTAGTTGTATATATATATGGGATTTTGATCACTGTTGGCCTTGTGTCTATTTTAATGTAGCCCTTAGCCATGTGCATGGGTTGGTATACATGGTTCTCACCAGGGGTGGATCTATAGGGAGGCTGGGCGGCTCGTGCCCCCCTACAGCTGGTGCATCAATGGAAATATGGGGAGGGTGAGGGAGAAGAAGAGTTGGAGAAAAGAAAAAAATGGAGAGAGATGAAGAAAAAGAGACCAACTCCTCTTCAATCCTATTCTGCATCCGCCACTGGTTCTCACATATTTTTTAACCCACCCATGAAATGAAAGAAGTTGCTATATGGGTTTGGATCGGGTGGATCGAGTGGATTTTGTGGGTCATCTGTTTGCACCAAGGGGAAGGGGAACAAGAAGGTCTCGGCGATGGAGATCCTCCTCATGATCTGAGCCGGCGTGGCAACGTCCCTCCTGGTTGTCTCGCACATGATCACCTTCGTTACTGCCGAGCCCCTCGGCCGTGGAGCTGTCGTGGCCAACGTGGTTGGCTCCACGGCGAGTCTCATGCAGGCCACAGGTGGCGGCCTCGCTGTAGTCTAAGGCCAGCGCGCAGCACAGACTGATCAGGCGCAACAGCTCATTTTAGCTCGTCGCTCTTTTTTCTATCTTTTTGTCCTTCATGTTTAGTAGGCTAAGGGAGCACCCCTCCTATTTTCATCCATCAAAAAAAGTGTGGTGTGCTTTGCATTTCACTGGTGTCCTTCGTGTTTAGTAGGCTAATTGTTGTTACTCATTTCATAGTTGGATGATCGTACGTGGTTCCTTGTGTTTAAGTGTGGTCATTTATTGGTGTGCTTTGCTCACTGCTCCCCTCTAGTTGTATATATATATATGCTGTTTTGATCACTGCTGGCCTCATGTCTATTTTAATGTAGCCCTTAGCCATGTGCTTGGGTAGGTATACACGGTTCTCACCAGGGGCGGATCTACAGGGAGGCTGGGGGGCTCGTGCCCCCCGTACAGCTGGTGCATCAATGGAAATATGGGGAGGGTGAGAGTGAAGAAGAGGTGGAGGAAAGAAAAAAATGGAGAGAGATGAAGAAGAAGAGACCAGCCCCTCTTCAATCCTGTTTTGCATCCGCCACTGGTTCTCACAGATTTTTTAACCCACCCATGAAATGAAAGAAGTTGCTATATGGGTTTGGATCGGGTGGATCAAGTGGATTTTGTGGGTCATCTGTTTGCACCAAGGAGAAGGGGACAAGAAGGTCTCGGCGATGGAGATCCTCCTCATGATCTGAGCCAGCATGGCGACGTCCCTCCTGGTCATCTCGCATGTGATCACCTTCGTTACTGCCGAGCCCCCAGCCATGGAGCTGTCGCGGCCAACGTGGTCGGCTCCATGACGAGTCTCATGCATGCCACTGGCGGCGGCCCCGCAACAGTCTGAGTCTGGCGCGCAGCACAGTCTGATCAGGCGCAGCATCTCATTTCGGCTCGTCGCTCTTTTCTGTCTTTTCGTCCTTCGTGTTTAGTAGGCTAAGGGAGCACCCCCTCCTGTTTCCATCCATCAAAAAAAGTGTGGGGTGCTTTGCATTTCACTGGTGTCCTTCATGAATAGTAGGCTAAGTGTTGTTACTCATTTCATAGTTGGACGATCGTACGTGGTTCCTTGTGTTTAAGTGTGGTCGTTTGTTGGTGTGCTTTGATAACTGCTCCCCTCTAGTTGTATATATATATGGGATTTTGATCACAGTTGGCCTTGTGTCTATTTTAATGTAGCCCTTAGCCATGTGCATGGGTTGGTATACATGGTTCTCACCAGGGGCGGATTTACAGGGAGGCTGGGGGGCACGAGCCCCCTACAGCTGGTGCATCAATGGAAATATGGGGAGGGTGAGAGAGAAGAAGAGTTGGAGAAAAGAAAAAAATGGAGAGAGATGAAGAAAAAGAGACCAACTCCTCTTCAATCCTGTTCTGCATCCGCCACTGGTTCTCACATATTTTTTAACCCACCCATGAAATGAAATAAGTTGCTATATGGGTTTGGATCGGGTGGATCAAGTGGATTTTGTGGGTCATCTGTTTGCACCAAGGAGAAGGGGAACAAGAAGGTCTCGGCGATGGAGATCCTCCTCATGATCTGAGCCGGCGTGGCGACGTCCCTCCTGGTCGTCTCGCACATGATCACCTTCGTTACTGCTGAGCCCCTCGGCCGTGGAGCTGTCATGGCCAACGTGGTCGGCTCCACGGCGAGTCTCATGCAGGCCACAGGTGGCGGCCTCGCTGCAGTCTAAGGCCGGCGTGCAGCACAGACTGATCAGGCGCAACAGCTCATTTTAGCTCGTCGCTCTTTTTTCTATCTTTTTGTCCTTCATGTTTAGTAGGCTAAGGGAGCACCCCTCCTGTTTTCATCCATCAAAAAAAGTGTGGTGTGCTTTGCTTTTCACTGGTGTCCTTCGTGTTTAGTAGGCTAATTGTTGTTACTCATTTCATAGTTGGATGATCGTACGTGGTTCCTTGTGTTTAAGTGTGGTCGTTTATTGGTGTGCTTTGCTCACTGTTCCCCTCTAGTTGTATATATATATATATGCTGTTTTGATCACTGCTGCCCTCATGTCTGTTTTAATGTAGCCCTTAGCCATGTGCTTGGGTAGGTATACACGGTTCTCACCAGGGGCGGATCTACAGGGAGGCTGGGGGGCTCGTGCCCCCTGTACAGCTGGTGCATCAATGGAAATATGGGGAGGGTGAGAGAGAAGAAGAGGTGGAGGAAAGAAAAAAAATGGAGAGAGATGAAGAAGAAGAGACCAGCCCCTCTTCAATCCTGTTTTGCATCCGCCACTGGTTCTCACAGATTTTTTAACCCACCCATGAAATGAAAGAAGTTGCTATAAGGGTTTGGATCGGGTGGATCAAGTGGATTTTGTGGGTCATCTGTTTGCACCAAGGAGAAGGGGACAAGAAGGTCTCGGCGATGGAGATCCTCCTCATGATCTGAGCCGGCGTGGCGATGTCCCTCCTAGTCGTCTCGCACATGATCACCTTCGTTACTGTCGAGCCCCCCGGCCATGGAGCTGTCGCGACCAACGTGGTCGGCTCCACGGCGAGTCTCATGCAGGCCGCAGGCGGTGGCCTCGCTGCAGTCTAAGGCCGGCGCGCAGCACAGACTGATCAGGCACAATAGCTCATTTTGGCTCATCGCTCTTTTTCTGTCTTTTTGTCCTTCATGTTTAGTAGGCTAAGGGAGCACCCCTCCTGTTTCCATCCATCAAAAAAAGTGTGGTGTGCTTTGCATTTCACTGGTGTCCTTCGTGTTTAGTAGGCTAATTGTTGTTACTCATTTCATAGTTGGATGATCGTACGTGGTTCCTTGTGTTTAAGTGTGGTCGTTTATTGGTGTGCTTTGATCACTGCTCCCCTCTAGTTGTATATATATATATATATATGCTGTTTTGGTCACTGCTGGCCTCATGTCTGTTTTAATGTAGCCCTTAGCCATGTGCTTGGGTGGGTATATACGGTTCTCACCAGGGGCGGATCTACAGGGAGGCTGGGGGGATCGTGCCCCTCTACAACTGGGGCATCAATGGAAATATGGGGAGGGTGAGAGAGAAGAAGAGGTGGAGGAAAGAAATAAAATGGGGAGAGATGAAGAAGAAGAGACCAGCCCCTCTTCCATCCTGTTCTGCATCAGCCACTGGTTCTCACAGATTTTTTAACCCACCCATGAAATGAAAGAAGTTGCTATATGGGTTTGGACCGGGTGGATCAAGTGGATTTTGTGGGTCATCTATTTGCACCAAGGAGAAGGGGACAAGAAGTTCTCGGCGATGGAGATCCTCCTCATGATCTGAGCCGACGTGGCGACGTCCCTCCTGGTCGTCTCGCACGTGATCACCTTTGTTACTGCCGAGCCCCCAGCCGTGGAGCTGTCGCGGCCAACGTGGTCGGCTCCACGGCGAGTCTCATGCAAGCCGCTGGCGGTGGCCTCGCAGCAGTCTGAGTCTGGCGTGCAGCACAGTCTGATCAGGCGCAGCAGCTCATTTCGGCTCGTCGCTCTTTTCTGTCTTTTCGTCCTTCGTGTTTAGTAGGCTAAGGGAGCACCCCCTCCTATTTCCATCCATCAAAAAAAGTGTGGCGTGCTTTGCATTTCACTGGTGTCCTTCGTGTTTAGTAGGCTAAGTGTTGTTACTCATTTCATAGTTGGACGATCGTACGTGGTTCCTTGTGTTTAAGTGTGGTCGTTTGTTGGTGTGCTTTGATAACAGCTCCCCTCTAGTTGTATATATATATGGGATTTTGATCACTGTTGGCCTTGTGTCTATTTTAATGTAGCCCTTAGCCATGTGCATGGGTTGGTATACATGGTTCTCACCAGGGGCGGATCTACAGGGAGGCTGGGCAGCTCGTGCCGCCCTACTGCTGGTGCATCAATGGAAATATGGGGAGGGTGAGAGAGAAGAAGAGTTGGAGAAAAGAAAAAAATGGAGAGAGATGAAGAAAAAGAGATTAACTCCTCTTCAATCCTGTTCTGCATCCGCCACTAGTTCTCACATATTTTTTAACCCACCCATGAAATGAAAGAAGTTGCTATATGGGTTTGGATCGGGTGGATCAAGTGGATTTTGTGGGTCATCTGTTTGCACCAAGGAGAAGGGGAACAAGAAGGTCTCGGCGATGGAGATCCTCCTCATGATCTGAGCCGGCGTGGCGACGTCCCTCCTAGTTGTCTCGCACATGATCACCTTCGTTACTGCCGAGCCCCTCGGCCGTGGAGCTGTCGTGGCCAACGTGGTTGGCTCCACGGCGAGTCTCATGTAGGCCACAGGTGGCGGCCTCGCTGCAGTCTAAGGCCAGCGCACAGCACAGACTGATCAGGCGCAACAGCTCATTTTAGCTCGTCGCTCTTTTTTCTATCTTTTTGTCCTTCATGTTTAGTAGGCTAAGGGAGCACCCCTCCTGTTTTCATCCATCAAAAAAAGTGTGGTGAGCTTTGCATTTCACTGGTGTCCTTTGTGTTTAGTAGGCTAATTGTTGTTACTCATTTCATAGTTGGATGATCGTATGTGGTTCCTTGTGTTTAAGTGTGGTCGTTTATTGGTGTGCTTTGCTCACTGCTCCCCTCTAGTTGTATATATATATATATGCTGTTTTGATCACTGCTGGCCTCATGTCTATTTTAATGTAGCCCTTAGCCATGTGCTTGGGTAGGTATACATGGTTCTCACCAGGGGCGGATCTACAGGGAGGCTGGGGGGCTCGTGCCCCCCGTACAGCTGGTGCATCAATGGAAATATGGGGAGGGTGAGAGAGAAGAAGAGGTGGAGGAAAGAAAAAAAATGGAGAGAGATGAAGAAGAAGAGACCAGCCCCTCTTCAATCCTGTTTTGCATCCGCCACTGGTTCTCAAAGATTTTTTAACCCACCCATGAAATGAAAGAAGTTGCTATATGGGTTTGGATCGGGTGGATCAAGTGGATTTTGTGGGTCATCTGTTTGCACCAAGGAGAAGGGGACAAGAAGGTCTCGGCGATGGAGATCCTCCTCATGATCTGAGCCGGCATGGCGACGTCCCTCCTGGTCGTCTCGCACGTGATCACCTTCGTTACTGCCGAGCCCCCAGCCGTGGAGCTGTCGCGGCCAACGTGGTCGGCTCCACGACGAGTCTCATGCAAGCCGCTGGCGGCGGCCTCACAACAGTCTGACTCTGGCGCGCATCACAGTCTGATCAGGCGCAGCAGCTCATTTCGGCTCGTCGCTCTTTTCTGTCTTTTCATCCTTCGTGTTTAGTAGGCTAAGGGAGCACCCCCTCCTATTTCCATCCATCAAAAAAAGTGTGGTGTGCTTTGCATTTCACTGGTGTCCTTCGTGAATAGTAGGCTAAGTGTTGTTACTCATTTCATAGTTGGACGATCGTACGTGGTTCCTTGTGTTTAAGTGTGGTCATTTGTTGGTGTGCTTTGATAACTGCTCCCCTCTAGTTGTATATATATATGGGATTTTGATCACTGTTGGCCTTGTGTCTATTTTAATGTAGCCCTTAGCCATGTGCATGGGTTGGTATACATGGTTCTCACCAGGGGCGGATTTACAGGGAGGCTGGGGGGCACGAGCCCCCTACAGCTGGTGCATCAATGGAAATATGGGGAGGGTGAGAGAGAAGAAGAGTTGGAGAAAAGAAAAAAATGGAGAGAGATGAAGAAAAAGAGACCAACTCCTCTTCAATCCTGTTCTGCATCCGCCACTGGTTCTCACATATTTTTTAACCCACCCATGAAATGAAAGAAGTTGCTATATGGGTTTGGATCGGGTGGATCAAGTGGATTTTGTGGGTCATCTATTTGCACCAAGGAGAAGGGGAACAAGAAGGTCTCGGCGATGGAGATCCTCCTCATGATCTGAGGAGGCGTGGCGATGTCCCTCCTAGTCGTCTCGCACATGATCACCTTCGTTACTGTCGAGCCCCCCGCCGTGGAGCTGTCGTGGCCAACGTGGTCGGCTCCACGGCGAGTCTCATGCAGGCCGCAGGCGGCGGCCTCACTGCAGTCTAAGGCCGGCGCGCAGCACAGACTGATCAGGCCCAACAGCTCATTTCGGCTCGTCGCACTTTTTCTATCTTTTTGTCCTTCATGTTTAGTAGGCTAAGGGAGCACCCCTTCTGTTTCCTTCCATCAAAAAAAGTGTGGTGTGCTTTGCATTTCACTAGTGTCCTTCGTGTTTAGTAGGCTAATTGTTGTTACTCGTTTCATAGTTGGATGATCGTACGTGGTTCCTTGTGTTTAAGTGTGGTCGTTTATTGGTGTGCTTTGATCACTGCTCCCCTCTAGTTGTATATATATATATATATGCTTTTTTGATCACTGCTGGCCTCATGTCTGTTTTAATGTAGCCCTTAGCCATGTGCTTGGGTGGGTATACACGGTTCTCACCAGGGGCGGATCTACAGGGAGGCTGGGGGCTCGTGCCCCCCTACAACTGGTGCATCAATGGAAATATGGGGAGGGTGAGAGAGAAGAAGAGGTGGAGGAAAGAAAAAAAATGGAGAGAGATGAAGAAGAAGAGACCAGCCCCTCTTCAATTCTGTTCTGCATCAGCCACTGGTTCTCACAGATTTTTTAACCCACCCATGAAATGAAAGAAGTTGCTATATGGGTTTGGACCGGGTGGATCAAGTGGATTTTGTGGGTCATCTGTTTGCACCAAGGAGAAGGGGACAAGAAGGTCTCGGCGATGGAGATCCTCCTCATGATCTGAGCCAGCGTGGCGACGTCCCTCCTGGTCGTCTCGCACGTGATCACCTTCGTTACTGCCGAGCCCCCAGCCGTGGAGCTGTCGCGGCCAACGTGGTCGGCTCCACGGCGAGTCTCATGCAAGCCGCTGGCGGCGGCCTCGCAGCAGTCTGAGTCTGGCGCGCAGCACAGTCTGATCAGGCGCAGCAGCTCATTTCGGTGCTCTTTTCTGTCTTTTCGTCCTTCATGTTTAGTAGGCTAAGGGAGCACCCCCTCCTGTTTCCATCCATTAAAAAAAAGTGTGGTGTGCTTTGCATTTCACTGGTGTCCTTCGTGTTTAGTAGGCTAAGTGTTGTTACTCATTTCGTAGTTGGACGATCGTACATGGTTCCTTGTGTTTAAGTGTGGTCGTTTGTTGGTGTGCTTTGATAACTGCTCCCCTCTAGTTGTATATATATATGGGATTTTGATCATTGTTGGCCCTGTGTCTATTTTAATGTAGCCCTTAGCCATGTGCATGGGTTGGTATACACGGTTCTCACCAGGGGCGGATCTACCGGGAGGATAGGGGGCTCGTGCCCCCCTACAGCAGGTGCATCAATGGAAATATGAGGAGGGTGAGAGAGAAGAAGAGTTGGAGAAAAGAAAAAAATGGAGAGAGATGAAGAAAAAGAGACCAACTCCTCTTCAATCCTGTTCTGCATCCGCCACTGGTTCTCACATATTTTTTAACCCACCCATGAAATGAAAGAAGTTGCTATATGGGTTTGGATCAGGTGGATCAAGTGGATTTTTTGGGTCATCTGTTTGCACCAAGGAGAAGGGGAACAAGAAGGTCTCGGCGATGGAGATCCTCCTCATGATCTGAGCCGGCGTGGCGACGTCCCTCCTGGTCGTCTCGCACATGATCACCTTCGTTACTGCCAAGCCCCCCGGCCGTGGAGCTGTCGCGACCAACGTGGTCGGCTCCACGGCGAGTCTCATGCTGGCCGCAGGCAGCGGCCTCGCTGCAGTCTAAGGCCGGCGCGCAGCACAGACTGATCAGGCGCAACAGCTCATTTCGGCTCGTTGCTCTTTTTCTGTCTTTTCATCCTTCATGTTTAGTAGGCTAAGGGAGCACCCCTCCTGTTTCCATCCATCAAAAAAAGTGTGGTGTGCTTTGCATTTCACTGGTGTCCTTCGTGTTTAGTAGGCTAATTGTTGTTACTCATTTCATAGTTGGATGATCGTACGTGGTTCCTTGTGTTTAAGTGTGGTCATTTATTGGTGTGCTTTGATCACTGCCCCCCTCTAGTTGTATATATATGCTGTTTTGATCACTGCTGGCCTCATGTCTGTTTTAATGTAGCCCTTAGCCATGTGCTTGGGTGGGTATACACGGTTCTCACCAGGGGCGGATCTACAGGGAGGCTGGGGGGCTCGTGCCCCCCCTACAGCTGGTGCATCAATGGAAATATGGGTAGGGTGAGAGAGAAGAAGAGGTGGAGGAAAGAAAAAAAATGGAGAGAGATGAAGAAGAAGAGACCAGCCCCTCTTCAATCTTGTTCTGCATCCGCCACTGGTTCTCACAGATTTTTTAACCCACCCATGAAATGAAAGAAGTTGCTATATGGGTTTGGATCGGGTGGATCAAGTGGATTTTGTGGGTCTTCTGTTTGCACCAAGGAGAAGGGGACAATAAGGTCTCGGCGATGGAGATCCTCCTCATGATCTAAGCCGGCGTGGCGACGTCCCTCCTGGTCGTCTCGCACGTGATCACCTTCGTTACTGCCGAGCCCCCAGCCGTGGAGCTGTCGCGGCCAACGTGGTCGGCTCCACGACGAGTCTCATGCAAGCCGCTGGCGGCGGCCTCGCAGCAGTCTGAGTCTGGCGCGCAGCATAGTCTGATTAGGCGCAGCAGCTCATTTCGGCTCGTCGCTCTTTTCTGTCTTTTCGTCCTTCGTGTTTAGTAGGCTAAGGGAGCACCCCCTCCTGTTTCCATCCATCAAAAAAAGTGTGGTGTGCTTTGCATTTCACTGGTGTCCTTCGTGTTTAGTAGGCTAAGTGTTGTTACTCATTTCATAGTTGGACGATCGTACGTGGTTCCTTGTGTTTAAGTGTGGTCGTTTGTTGGTGTGCTTTGATAACTGCTCCCCTCTAGTTGTATATATATATGGCATTTTGATCACTGTTGCCCTTGTGTCTATTTTAATGTAGCCCTTAGCCATGTGCATGGGTTGGTATACACGGTTCTCACTAGGGGCGGATCAACAGGGAGGCTGGGGGCTCGTGCCCCCCTATAGCTTGTGCATCAATGGAAATATGGGGAGGGTGGGAGAGAAGAAGAGTTGGAGAAATGAAAAAATGGAGAGAGATGAAGAAAAAGAGACCAACTCCTCTTCAATCCTGTTCTACATCCACCACTGGTTCTCACATATTTTTTAACCCACCCATAAAATGAAAGAAGTTGCTATATGGGTTTGGATCGGGTGGATCAAGTGGATTTTGTGGGTCATCTGTTTGCACCAAGGAGAAGGGGAACAAGAAGGTCGCGGCGATGGAGATCCTCCTCATGATCTGAGCCGGCGTGGCGACGTCCCTCCTGGTCGTCTCGCACATGATCACCTTCGTTACTGCCAAGCCCCCCGGCCGTGGAGCTGTCATGGTCAATGTGGTCGGCTCCACGGCGAGTCTCATGCAGGCCGCAGGCGGCGGCCTCGCTGCAGTCTAAGGCCGGCGCGGCACAGACTAATCAGGCGCAACTGCTCATTTCGGCTCGTCGCTCTTTTTCTGTCTTTTCGTCCTTCATGTTTAGTAGGCTAAGGGAGCACCCCTCCTGTTTCCATCCATCAAAAAAAGTGTGGTGTGCTTTGCATTTCACTGGTGTCCTTCATGTTTAGTTGGCTAATTGTTGTTACTCATTTCATAGTTGGATGATCGTACGTGGTTCCTTGTGTTTAAGTGTGGTCGTTTATTGGTGTGCTTTGATCACTGCTCCCCTCTAGTTGTATATATATATTCTGTTTTGATCACTGCTGGCCTCATGTCTGTTTTAATGTAGCCCTTAGCCCTGTGCATGGGTCGGTATATATGGTTCTCACTAGGGCCAGATCTACAGGGAGGCTAGGGGGCTCGTGCCCCCCTATAGCTAGTGCATCAATGGAAATATGGGGAGGGTGAGAGAGAAGAAGAGGTGGAGGAAAGAAAAAAAATGGAGAGAGATAAGAAGAGAGACCAACCCGTCTTCAATCATGTTCTACATCCGCCACTGGTTCTCGCATGTGATCACCTTTGTTACTGCCGAGCCCCCCGGCCGTGGAGCTATCGCGGCCAACGTGGTCGGCTCCATGACGAGTCTCATGCAGGATGCTGGCGGCGGCCTCGCAGCAGTCTGAGGCCGGCGCGCAGCACAGTCTGATCAGGCGCAGCAACTCAATTCGGCTTGTCGCCCTTTTCTGTCTTTTCATCCTTCGTGTTTAGTAGGCTAAGGGAGCACCCCCTCTTGTTTGGTGTGCTTTGCATTTCACTTGTGTCCTTCGTATTTTGTAGGCTTAGTGTTGTTACTCATTTCATAGTTGGACAATCGTACGTGGTTCCTTGTGTTTAAGTGTGGTCATTTGTTGGTGTGCTTTGATCACTGCTCCCCTCTAGTTTTACATATATATGGTGTTTTGATCACTGTTGGCCTCATGTCTGTTTTATTGTAGCCCTTAGCCATGTGCATGGGTGGGTATACACGTTTCTCACCAGGGGCGGATCTACAGGGAGGTTGGGGGGCTCGTGCCCCCCTACAGCTAGTGCATTAATGGAAATATGGGGAGGGTGAGAGAGAAGAAGAGATGGAGGAAAAAAAATGGAGAGAGATGAAGAAGAAGAAGGGACTAGCCCCTCTTCAATCCTGTTCTTCATCCGCCACTGGTTCTCACAGATTTTTTAACCCACCCATGAAATGAAAGAAGTTCCTATAAGGGTTTGGATCGAGTGGATCAAGTGGATTTTGTGGCTCATCTGTTTGCACCAAGGAGAAGGGGATAAGAAGGTCTCGGCGATGGAGATCCTCCTCATGATCTGAGCCGGCGTGGCAACGTCCCTCCTGGTCGTCTCGCACGTGATCACCTTTGTTACTGCCGAGCCCGCCAGTCGTGGAGCTGTCGCGGCCAACGTGGTCGGCTCCACGGCGAGTCTCATGCAAGCCGCTGGCGGCGGCCTCGCAGCAGTCTGAGGCCGGCGTGCAACACCGTCTGATCAGGCGTAGCAGCTCATTTTAGCTCGTCGCTCTTTTCTGTCTTTTCGTCCTTCGTGTTTAGTAGGCTAAGGGAGCACCCACTCCAGTTTCCATCCATTAAAAAAAGTGTGGTGTGCTTTGCATTTCACTAGTGTCCATCGTGTTTAGTAGGCTAAGTGTTGTTACTCGTTTCATAGTTGGACGATCGTACGTGGTTCCTTGTGTTTAAGTGTGGTCGTTTGTTGGTGTGCTTTGATCACTGCTCCCCTCTAGTTCTATATATATATATATATATATGGTGTTTTGATCATTGCTGGCCTCGTGTCTGTTTTAATGTAGGCCTTAGCCCTGTGCATGGGTCGGTATACACGGTTCTCACCAGGGGCAGATCTAAAGGGAGGCTGGGGTGCTCGTGCCCCCCTACAGCTGGTGCATCAATGAAAATATGGGGAGGGTGAGAGAGAAGAAGAGTTGGAGGAAAGAAAAAATGGAGAGAGATGAAGAAGAAGACACCAGCCCCTCTTCAATCCTGTTGTGCATCCACCACTGGTTCTCATAGATTTATTAACCCACCCATGAAATGAAAGAAGTTGCTATATGGGTTTGGATCGGGTGGATCAAGTGGATTTTGTGGGTCATCTGTTTGCACCAAGGAGAAGGGGAACAAGAAGGTCTCGACGATGGAGATCCTCCTCATGATCTGAACCGGCATGGCGATGTCCCTCATGGTCGTCTCGCACGTGATCACCTTCATTACTATCAAGCCCCCGGCCGTGGAGCTATTGCGGCCAACGTGGTCGGCTCCATGGCGAGTCTCATGCAGGCCGCTGGTGGCGGCCTCCCAGCAGTCTGAGGCCGACGCGCAGCACAGTCTGATCAGGCGCAGCAACTTATTTCGGCTCGTCGCACTTTTCTGTCTTTTCATCCTTCGTGTTTAGTAGGCTAAGGGAGCACCCCCTCATGTTTCCATCCATAAAAAAAGTGTGGTGTGCTTTGCATTTCACTGGTGTCCTTCGTGTTTAGTAGACGATCGTACGTGGTTCCTTGTGTTTAAGTGTGGTCGTTTGTTGGTGTGCTTTGATCACTAGTCCCCTCTTGTTGTATATATATATGGTGTTTCGATCACTGTTGGCCTCGTGTCTGTTTTAATGTAGCCCTTAGCCATGTGCTTGGGTGGGTATACACGGTTCTCACCAGTGGCGGATCTACAGGGAGGCTGGGGGCTCGTGCCCCCCCTACAGCTGGTGCATCAATGGAAATATGGGGAGGGTGAGAGAGAAGAAGAGGTGGAGGAAAGAAAAAAATGGAGAGAGATGAAGAAGAAGAGACCAGCCCCTCTTCAATCCTGTTCTGCATCAGCCACTAGTTCTCACAGATTTTTTAACCCACCCATAAAATGAAAGAAGTTGCTATATGGGTTTGGACCGGGTGGATCAAGTGGATTTTGTGGGTTATCTGTTTGCACCAAGGAGAAGGGGACAAGAAGGTCTCGGCGATGGAGATCCTCCTCATGATCTAAGCCGGCGTGGCGACGTCCCTCCTGGTCGTCTCGCACGTGATCACCTTCATTACTGCCGAGCCCCCAGCCGTGGAGCTATCGCGGCCAACGTGGTCAGCTCCACGGCGAGTCTCATGCAAGCCGCTGGCGGCGGCCTCGCAGCAGTCTGAGTCTGGCGCGCAGCACAGTCTGATCAGGCGCAGCAGCACATTTCGGCTCATCGCTCTTTTCTGTCTTTTCGTCCTTCGTGTTTAGTAGGCTAAGGGAGCACCCCCTCCTGTTTCCATCCATCAAAAAAAGTGTGGTGTGCTTTGCATTTCACTGGTGTCCTTCGTGTTTAGTAGGCTAAGTGTTGTTACTCATTTCATAGTTGGACGATCGTACGTGGTTCCTTGTGTTTAAGTGTGGTCGTTTGTTGGTGTGCTTTGATAACTGCTCCCCTCTAGTTATATATATATGGGATTTTGATCACAGTTGGCCTTGTGTCTATTTTAATGTAGCCCTTAGCCATGTGCATGGGTTGGTATACACGGTTCTCACCAGGGGCGGATCTACAGGGAGGCTGGGGGGCTCGTGCCCCCCTATAGCTGGTGCATCAATGGAAATATGGGGAGGGTGAGAGAGAAGAAGAGTTGGAGAAAAGAAAAAATGGAGAGAGGTGAAGAAAAAGAGACCAACTCCTCTTCAATCCTGTTCTGCATCCGCCACTGGTTCTCACATATTTTTTAACCCACCCATGAAATGAAAGAAGTTGCTATATGGGTTTGGATCGGGTGGATCAAGTGGATTTTGTGGGTCATCTGTTTGCACCAAGGAGAAGAGGAACAAGAAGGTCTCGGCGATGGAGATCCTCCTCATGATCTGAGCCGGCATGGCGACGTCCCTCCTGGTCGTCTCGCACATGATCACCTTCGTTACTGCCGAGCCCCCCGGCCGTGGAGCTGTCGCGGCCAACGTGGTCGGCTCCACGGCGAGTCTCATGCAGGCCGCAGGCGGCGGCCTCGCTGCAGTCTAAGGCCAGCGCGCAGCACAGACTGATCAGGCGCAACAGCTCATTTCAGCTCGTCGCTCTTTTTTCTGTCTTTTTGTCCTTCATGTTTAGTAGGCTAAGGGAGCACCCCTCCTGTTTCCATCCATCAAAAAAAGTGTGGTGTGCTTTGCATTTCACTGGTGTCCTTCGTGTTTAGTAGGCTAATTGTTGTTACTCATTTCACAGTTGGATGATCGTACGTGGTTCCTTGTGTTTAAGTGTGGTCATTTATTGGTGTGCTTTGCTCACTGCTCCCCTCTAGTTGTATATATATATATGCTGTTTTGATCACTGTTGGCCTCATGTCTGCTTTAATGTAGCCCTTAGCCCTGTGCATGGGTCGGTATATACGGTTCTCACTAGGGCCGGATCTATAGGGAGGCTAGGGGGCTCGTGCCCCCCTACAGCTAGTGCATCAATGAAAATATGGGGAGGGTGAGAGAGAAGAAGAGGTGGAGGAAAGAAAAAAATGGAGAGAGATGAAGAAGAAGAGACCAACCCCTCTTCAATCCTGTTGTACATCCGCCACTGGTTCTCACAGATTTTTTAACCCACCCATGAAATGAAAGAAGTTGCTATATGGGTTTGGATCGGGTGGATCAAGTGGATTTTGTGGGTCATCTGTTTGCACCAAGATGAAGGGGAACAAGAAGGTCTCGGCGATGGAGATCCTCCTCATGATCTGTGCCGGCGTGGCGACGTCCCTCCTGGTCGTCTCGCACGTGATCACCTTCGTTACTGCCGAGCCCCCCAGCCGTGGAGCTGTCGCGGCCAACGTGGTTGGCTCCACGGCAAGTCTCATGCAGGCCGCTGGCGGCATCCTCGCAGCAGTCTGAGGCCGGCGCGCAGCATAGTCTAATCAGGCGCAACAACTCATTTCGGCTTGTCGCGCTTTTCTGTCTTTTCATCCTTCGTGTTTAGTAGGCTCAGGGAGCACCCCCTCCTGTTTCCATCCATCAAAAAAATGTGGTGTGCTTTGCATTTCACTAGTGTCCTTCGTGTTTAGTAGGCTAAGTGTTGTTACTCGTTTCATAGTTGGACGATCGTACGTGGTTCCTTGTGTTTAAGTGTGGTCGTTTGTTGGTGTGCTTTGATCACTGCTCCCCTCTAGTTCTATATATATATATGGTGTTTTGATCATTACTGGCCTCGTGTCTATTTTAATGTAGGCCTTAGCCCTGTGCATGGGTTGGTATACACGGTTCTCACCAGGGGCAGATCTAAAGGGAGGCTGGGGTGCTCGTGCCCCCCCTACAGCTGGTGCATCAATGAAAATATGGGGAGGGTGAGAGAGAAGAAGAGTTGGAGGAAAGAAAAAAATGGAGAGATGAAGAAGAAGACACCAACCCCTCTTCAATCCTGTTGTGCATCCGCCACTGGTTCCCACAGATTTTTTAACCCACCCATGAAATGAAAGAAGTTGCTATATGGGTTTGGATCGGGTGGATCAAGTGGATTTTGTGGTTCATCTGTTTGCACCAAGGAGAAGGGGAACAAGAAGGTCTCGGCGATGGAGATCCTCCTCATGATCTGAACCGGCGTGGCGACGTCCCTCCTGGTCGTCTCGCACGTGATCACCTTCGTTACTGTCGAGCCCCCCAGCCGTGGAGCTGTCGCGGCCAACGTGGTCGGCTCCACGGCGAGTCTCATGCACGCCGCAGGCGGCGGCCTCGCTGCAGTTTGAGGCCAG
Source organism: Miscanthus floridulus (assembly GCF_019320115.1). Taxonomy (NCBI): domain Eukaryota; kingdom Viridiplantae; phylum Streptophyta; class Magnoliopsida; order Poales; family Poaceae; genus Miscanthus; species Miscanthus floridulus. Next base: position 6,859 of record NW_027098061.1, on the reverse strand, counting down.
CACGCAGCACAGTCTGATCAGGCGCAGCAGCTCATTTCGGCTCGTCACTCTTTTCTGTCTTTTCGTCCTTCGTGTTTAGTAGGCTAAGGGAGCACCCCCTCCTGTTTCCATCCATCAAAAAAAGTGTGGTGTGCTTTGCATTTCACTGGTGTCCTTCGTGTTTAGTAGGCTAAGTGTTGTTACTCATTTCATAGTTGGATGATCGTACGTGTTTCCTTGTGTTTAAGTGTGGTCGTTTGTTGGTGTGCTTTGATCACTGCTCCCCTCTATTTGTATATATATATATATATATATATATATATATATATATATATATATATATATATATATATATATATGCTGTTTTGATCACTGCTGGCCTCGTGTCTATTTTAATGTAGCCCTTAGCCCTATGCATGGGTCGGTATACAAGATTCTCACCAGGGGCGGATCTACAGGGAGGCTGGGGGGCTCGTGCCCCCCTACAGCTAGTGCATAAATGGAAATATGGGAAGGGTGAGAGAGAAGAAGAGGTGGAGGAAAGAAAAAATACAGAGAGATGAAGAAGAAGAGACCAGCCCCTCTTCAATCCTATTCTGCATCCACCACTGGTTCTCACAGATTTTTTAACCCACCCATGAAATGAAAAAAGTTGCTATATGGGTTTGGATCGGGTGGATCAAGTGGATTTTGTGGGTCATCTGTTTGCACCAAGGAGAAGGGGAACAAGAAGGTCTCGACGATGGAGATCATCCTCATGGTCTAAGCCGACGTGGCGACGTCCCTCCTGGTTGTCTCGCACGTGATCACCTTAGTAACTGCCGAGCCCCCCGGCCATGGAGCTATCGCGGCCAACGTGGTCGGCTCCACGGCGAGTCTCATGCAGGCCGCAGGCGGCGGCCTCGCAGCAGTCTGAGGCCGGCGCGCAGAACAGTCTGATCAGGCGCAGCAGCTCATTTCAGCTCGTCGCTCTTTTCTGTCTTTTCGTCCTTCGTGTTTAGTAGGCTAAGGGAGCACCCCCTCCTGTTTCCATCCATCAAAAAAAGTGTGGTGTGCTTTGCATTTCACTGGTGTCCTTCGTGTTTAGTAGGCTAAGTGTTGTTACTCATTTCACAGTTGGATGATCGTACGTGGTTCCTTGTGTTTAAGTGTGATCGTTTGTTGGTGTGCTTTGATCACTGCTCCCCTCTAGTTGTATATATATATGGTGTTTTGATCATTGCTGGCCTCGTGTCTGTTTTAATGTAGCCCTTAGCTTTGTGCATGGGTGGGTATACATACCAGGGGCGGATCTACAGGGAGGCTGGGGGCTCGTGCCCTCCTACAGCTGCTGCATCAATGGAAATATGGGAAGGGTGAGAGAGAAGAAGAGGTGGAGGAAAGAAAAAAAAAATGGAGAGAGATGAAGAAGAAGAGACCAGCCCCCCTTCAATCTTGTTGTGCATCCGCCACTGGTTCTCACAGATTTTTTAACCCACCCATGAAATGAAAGAAGTCGCTATATGGGTTTGGATCGGGTGGATCAAGTGGATTTTGTGGGTCATCTGTTTGAAGCTTATTAGCCCGTTTTCACGTATCTTCACTGCTCTTCCCTGTTCCCTATCGACTCGGGCCCCCCGGCCCCTGTGGTTTTCGTTGCCCGCGATGCTCGTATCTGCTGCCAAGGGCAAAGACACGTGTGTTATGGGCGCCATGAAAGAAGTTGATGCTCGTCGGTGTCGCTAGCTGCATGCCGCCAGGCGCAGGAAAAGAGCCGGTGATGCTGTAGTTGGTGTGATGCGAGTGGGAGACTCGGATCCATGGATCAAATGGGTTCTAACCCAATCCACCCAAACCATGCAATTACATTTTCTCACGGATTGGATCGGGTTAGGATGGGTGGATTCGGTGGTTCTCTCAACCCATGCACAGGGCTAGTAGCCCTCCCACGCTCTGATGAGTTAAAGTGCACGAATATACGTCCACGTCGAGAACACTGCACAGCAGCACATGCACCCTCTTGCAGCTTGTGCAGTGAGGGGCTGAGGTGTGTGAGAGCTTGCGCGCGGCAAGCATCGATCTGCATGGCCTCACAAGGTAACAACGCAAAGCAGGGGCGATGGAAAGCAACGTCGTCGAGGTCGAGCTAGCTAGCTAGAGCTCTCGGCCGAGACGTCGACGTCGCCGTACGTCGTCCGATCCATGCATGTGGACTGGTAACCACCCTCTGACGGCGTGGCCCCGCCCGGTCCCCTCCGCGTTGCCGATCTCGGCAGGTTGGCACAGGAGCCGGCCACGGCGACGCTTCCCGCTTGTGCCAAGGTGACACCGAGGCTGCTATGCCGCATTGAACTGCTTGCTTGATGGGGACGGACTCCATGGGATCCTTTGTTCCATCAGATGGGCCGGTGGTGGGGTTGGCTGCACTGCTCCTGTTTTGGCAATGAGGAAATTTCCTAATAAAATCATTTTGACTAGCAAGTGGTCTAGTCATGATCACCACGCAAATCTCATTTTGTTCGGACTGAGGAAGCTATGCCAGGGAAGCTAAGGCACTTCTACGGGTGCACACGCATGCTTGTGCTGTGGCTGCACATCAAAAGGTGAGGACGTCCATGAAATCGGCAACATCTACACGCGTCGGACACACACCTGCCTCAAGCCCTCCATGTTCGTCTACGCCAAGCAGCTGCAGCTCGTGTCATATCTGGTGTCCACCGGATGGAGAGCGAGCGTCACGAGGATCTAGAGAGCAACCATCCCAATGAACACGTCGGCAACCGGCACTTAGCCGGAGGCCACCACTTGACGCTAGGAGCGACCGTCTGAGGCAAGGAGGTTGCAGACGAGATCGATGCACATGTCTACACCGGTGGCTTGACGGTTGGACAGAGAAGTCACTGGGGCTGCTCCGTCACGCCGATGCAGGGAAGCGCCCGGCGTACGCATGAAGACACCACCGTGGTTGCAGTGAACATGTCGCAATTTGCAACTCGTTGGGTGAAATAGCATTGCCTGGATCTGAATCTGACTGTGGAGCAGAAGCGTTTCATCTGTCACAATATAACTAGAAACACAGGCGCGGCCGCGCCATACTGGATCTGGCCAGTTCATTTCATGTAGCGCATGTTATGGCATCACTTCATTAAAAACAATCTATTTATATGCCAACATATAGTTTGGAGTATAACTAAGCAGAGACTGCAACGTATAATAATGTCAGTTTTTATATTCAAAATATGTCTAACCTTATAGTCACAACTTTTTTTTTTTGCAAAACATATTAAATAGATACTAAGGATAATAAATGTGATTTAGTTCTGCTAAAATGATAGATACCATGAATTTCAGCAAAAGTTATTGTAATTCAAGTGCTTTAGAATACTTGCGCTTATCACATTGAAATTAAACGTGTTCTGTAAAGATTCCTATCATTGAAATTAAACGTGTTCTTCTGCAAAGAATTCAGATAATAGTTTCTTTGGAATGCAAATGAGTGTCAAAACATTAGTACAGTTGAGGTTACCTATTCATTTTTTACACACTCAAATCTAGCTAGTTAAAACACGGCTCTGCTAACCACAGGATGTTGCTACATGGCTCAGCCCTGAATTATGGTTCTTCAGTCTCAAACATATTGCAGGAAGCCAGGAATACATAGAACACGCAACTTTTTCAAGAAAAAATGGTAAAAAATAGAAGCAATATAGGGAAGAAATCAATGCAATCTATCTGGAAATTTCAGTACCGCCATGTTCCCATTTTATTTGATAGTCATCACTTGGAGATAATCATCAGAACATCAGAAGAAATTTTTCTTATGTTCCACATCTTTGTTTGCCATACTAACTTAGCTACATGCTAATATTTTTTGCTGCAGTCGTTCTCTAAGCAAAGATTTAATTTTAACATATCCAGCATTGCTGCGGCGTTTGGATGACTCAGTGTGATCATTCCCGTGCTGTTTCGGTCTATGGCCCGAAATGTACACATGTATGAGGCAAAAAGGTTCTCTCTGACCACTAATGCCACCGGGTATCATGTTATCAAGAAAATTTTGATTAGTATGCTTGTTATTACAATAATTATTGAAAGAATACAAAGAAGGGTACCTTTGTCTCACCAGCCCAGCCTGACGGTGAATCCATCTGAAGTGTGTTGCCCAGTTTGCACACACCACGTTGAAGCAAACCGGCCCATGGATCTTTGTCTGATGATATTAATGTTATTAACGGAAAGGAAAATTTTGCCTATGCTACTTCATGCAGTATCATTAGCCGTTCTAGCTATTCACATATCTGATTGTACAACTATCCCTAGTTTTCAGTTCTATTTTTTAGCTATATATAGTGCTAATTTGAATATGAAACTTTGACAATTGCTATATATTCAAACGTACAGTTATTCAGACTTTTTACAGATCATTGTATTTTTGTATGGATGGTGTAGTTAGAGATAGACTTAAGACGACGGCATAAAATATATAAAGATGAAACCATGCTTGAAGATATACTTATTTCAGCATGCAAGTATTGGGTTTAACCTATAGTAAAGGCCAAGTGGTTAGATGAGTCATTCATACTCCATCAAATAGTTATCTTTTTAGTTCTCAGAACAACTAAAAATTTAAGATATAAATAATTAAAAAAAATGAATCCAGCTTGCAAGATTGCAGAGTAGTTTTGCCTTGCCTAAATGGTAACTTATGACTTATGAGCATCATAAAACTTAATAAACAGATCTCACCTATGATCCAATAAGCAACGTACTCTGCTGTAATTTATAACCCTTATTTATGTTACGAGCTCATTGATTACTCCTAAATGGGAAGTATTAGTAACATCATTAGATCACTAAAATGGATATGTAATCAGCTTAGTTTTCTCTCCCCAATCGAACAAAGTTGGGAAGTATGGTGTGTACAGCATAATTGAGGAGGTGCATTTACACCTGAAAAAAGAACGAAAAATAAGATGGTGAGCAGACCATTTCTGGATTGAGGAACGAGACACTATGAGAAGCGGTGCATGGTGCGTGAAAAGACTGTCTGCATCAGCTTCTATAGAACCTCGATGTCCAGCCGCATCACCGTCCCATCAATTGCACTGAAATCACTGAACTCATGTCAATCTTTGTACAACTGATAGAGATGGGGACTATATAGAACAGCAACCAAATATTGAAAGGGAAAAAAGAAGAAGAGAAAAAGACGCATACATTGTGCCCATTTCACCGAACACGTTGAGGACATCATCCACGAAAGCATCGACGCCGGCAATGAGGTCGACGGTAGCCGACAATGGGGAGCACACGGGAGCAAGAGCAGGCACAGAGGCTGGAGATGCCGTTGCTATCGGATTTCAGGGTTTGGTGATCCTTTCCACGTGACGCAGGCGGGATGCGCGAGAAGCCTGCCCTCCAGCACCGAGAGCGGGGGCGTCCGCGGGAGGAGTCAGCGACTGCTAGACGTGGTCGGAGCTTGGGGATGAGGCCGGCAGTGGTGCGGCGGGACTGCTGGAATCGGAGAGGCAGCGGTCGTCGAGGTTGGCCCAACTGGAAGGCTAGCGGGAAGAGGTGCTGGACTAGTGGAGGTACGCCTCCATCTCCATCTTGCTGGATAACTGCAGTCCGCCGTCCGCAGCAGTCTTTAAGCTCCGCCGCCGCCAGCAGGCGTCGGGAGGCCTTGGTGGCGGCCAGGGGTTGACGGCAGGGGAAGGGGGAGCTGTTGCAGGAGCACGGCGGCATGCGGTGGAGGGGATGAGTCGAGGGTTCGCGACTCGCGAGGATATCCAAGCGTCTGGTTTCGTGGCGAGTCGCAGGGGAAGGCGGCGAGCGCGGCGGCTGGCGGCGCATGAGACGGGTTCGTGAGCATTCGCGATGGCCCGATTTTGCAGCGTAACGGGTAGAGACCCGGAAGCCCCGATCTAACGGTCGATCTCGGTTGTTTGCCAGATCAAACAGTTGATGGGTTAACGGGTGACTTTAAAAGGCCTAGATTGAGGGTTGATTTCGATAAAGTTCGAGGATTTTTTTTAAAAAAAAAACTAAGAGAAGTCTTGGACTGCAGGTTAATTCGACTAAAGTTCGAGGTTTTTTTTGTAAAAATACCGGGGCTCGCACGATGTGGGCCGTCTGCGCGGCCGATCCGATGGCCGGGAAAAACGGGCGACGTGGCCACGCTGCCCGGCCCTTTTTTAGGTGCAGGATTCCTATAAGAAGATAGTAATAATATAATAACCTGGAAACCATTTTGCTGGAGGATGTGAGGTTTTCACAAGGATGTTACATGAAGTATATATGGTGATCGATACGCATGTATCCAGAACAGAAATGCTATATAACACACGTGTGTTTTAGTATAAAAAAACATATTGATTTTTTTGTATCTCCCTCCCTCTCTCTTTCTCACCGGTGACCACCGGCGCCGGCGCCGGCGACCGGCGAGCTCGCCCCGGCGCGTCTCCCCGCGCTCGCGCCGGCCATGGCAGTGGCGGTGGCGGCGAATCTGTGATTTGTCCTTCCATAGAAAAAAAAATTATGATCTGTGAAGGCTGAAAGCTGGAGGTAGAAAAAAGGTGTAGACTGTTGGATCTTAATCCTATGATATAAAAAAATTCATGTGTTAAAACTATATAAAACACATAGTTGTGTAGTTTACATACTCATCCGGAAAGCAACAAATAAAACGATCACCATGCATGCATTTGCATTCATGTCTCTCTCGTGTACGTGTGAAACGGGAACCGGGAGAAGGAATTGTCTCCATTCATGTTTGGTTGCCACAAGCTGGAGACGGTACATTAATTTTTTTATTACTACAGTAGTTAGTAAATATAAGTAGGACGTACGTACGTAGTATAGTACCTACTGATCTTCGTCCCTCATCATGGGTCGTGTCTCG
>NW_027098060.1:0-23253 GCF_019320115.1 Miscanthus floridulus | reverse complement strand
AGGATCACAACATCACGCACCGACACCGCCCCGGCCCGCCTCACGTCGTCGTCGTCGTCAGCACGCCGCCCGCCTCACGTCGTCGTCGTCACACACCGGCCACCGCGCCGACACGTATATATACGTCATTTGTATTCATATGCATGTATATATACGTCGCGGAGCACCGCCGCCCTCGTTCGCCCATGCGTTTCTATGTATACGGCGGAGCACCGCCGCCCTCGTTCACCCATGTGTACAGACATATATACGACGAGTGGAGCACCGCCACTCTTGTCACACCGCCCTCTCTCGTGGCCTAGTTGATCAACATTCGTATTATCGTTATCGTTAATGCTAAACAATCACACCAGGGCGAACCGCGCTGTTGATGTCACCGACGTGGTTCGCCCTAGTCACCGACGCAATTCGCCCTCGGCCGTTTATGTATAGCCCTAATTCGCCCTAGTACCGACGTAGTTCGCCCTAGTGTGGCGAATTGCGTCCGTGACCGAGGGGCAAGATTTAATAATGCATATTGTTCGTAGATTTTACGCATGTAAGCAAAGATTTGACGTACTATATATTGGTTTTGTTTTTTGAAGCTAGATGGCCGACCCGAGAAACATGGATGAGGAGGAGTTGATGATGAATTTGATCAACACTGGCACTCAAGTTGCCGGCGATGATGGTGCTAAAAATAACGTGCAAGAGGATGCAGATGACGGGAGTCAGTACTTAGCTCTTGAACAAAATGAGCAACAACATATTGGCCAAGTATATATTTTTTATTATTAGCTATATATATTATCATATGTCTTATGTGTGCTCATGACATTAAAAATAATGTTTATGTTTTGTAGCCCTCTGGATCGACATCAACAACTACAACGAAGAGTAAAAATGTTCGAGGTCCCAAAAAGCCATTGGAGGGCGCTTCATCATCTCGGAGTTCAATGTGGATACAGGAGAACCGGGGGGGCCGAATAAAATGAAATTTGTGCACCACTGTGGTTACCTTGTACGGGACCGGCTCCCGATTAGTACCCGTGAATGGAAGAAGAAGACCAATGCTCCTCATATCAGTTTTGTCTCCGATCGTGACAAGGCGTTAATTTGGAATGATGTCTTGGTACATTTCACGCTCCAAACAGATGGTTATGATGATATAATAGATGGTGATGAATTGAAGGAGCGAGTTAGGGATTGGGCAATGAAGAAGATGGCCACCCAGTTTCAGACTTGGAAGAAACACCTATACACGACGTATGTCAAGAAGAACATAGCACCAGATTTTACTGTCCCAGGCCCGATCTCAAAGCAGAGGCCCTATTGGGATGAGTTTGTACAGTACAAGACTTCGGAAGAGGGTGTGAGTCGGGTGATAAAGAACCAACGTAATGCCCAACAGAAGACATACCACCATACTTGGGATCAGGTGGCTACCCCTGCCATTAAGAAGTGGAACAAAATGGAAGCAGACCTTCTTGCCAAGGGTATCAGACCAGAATCACTCGAGTGGGGAGAACGTGCAAAGAATTGGTTTTTCGCTCATGGGGGAACACTAGACCAGGAGACAGGGAAGTGCGTTTATGGCGCAAGACTGCAAGAAGCAGCAGAAAGATTGTTTTATGCTCAGAGAGCTACTGCTAGTGGTGCGTTCAGGCCCAACAGAGAGAAGGATGAGCTGACATACGCCATCGGGACTATTGAACATGGTGGCCGAACTAGAGGCAAAGGAAGTGTCTCGTGGGAGCATGGATTCCCTCAGGACAGACCTTCCTACAGAAGTCGCCAGAGAAAGAAGGAAGAAGAGGCACAGCGGCTCCAGAGGTTGGAGGAAGCGGTGCGTGAAGCACAGGAGCGGGAAAAAAACCTTGAAGCGAGAATGCAGGAGGAAATCAGAAGGCAAGTGCAAATAGCAGTGAGTTCAAGCAAGCAGGCATCAGAGCCAGGAATCAACATTAGCCAATCTGTTCAGTTGAAAAGCAGCTGCGCTTCCACGGAGATACCAAATCAAGGGGACACAGGACTGCGCTTCCCTGTGGATGACGTCATTGAACCTTGTACAACGTGTGAGCTACACATTCCGAAGGAGAATTCCACAATCAAGGTGGCTATCGGTCTTGTTAATCCTATCGACCGAACCAAGACACCAAGGATTCATGGGAATATAATCCAAGAAGGATATGCTACCATCTCGGTAGATAAAGCTGAAAAAGGTTTTAGTGATTTGCCTCTTGACATTCCTGGAGGTGATGGCGAGAAGACTCTAGGAGAAGCGGAGAACATTCATTCTATGGCGCAAGCGCTACATCATCATTCCAGGGATGTCGGCTCCACCTCCTCCTGAACTACCTCACCATAGGTACGTGCGGATGAAAACACTACATCATTAATTTGTATTGGCTTAAATAATTAACAATCTGCTCATAATAATATGTCATTCCTTTTTTTGTAGCAGATCCTCCCCCAACCTAAATCCAATTGTTCAATCGCCAGATCATCATAGTGCTCTGTACGATGACATTGTGTTGGAAGACGAGGCTGCATCCACACCATCTCCAAGGAGGTCTCCAACGCCGCAGCCCGCCACCTCCAAGGAGGTCTCCAACGCCGCTGCCAACACCTCCAAGGAGGTCTCCAACGCCTCCCCCGCCCCCGCCTACCAAGAAGCCTAGCAAGAGGCCAGCCCTCAAACGAAGAACCAGTCCCCCCTGCAAAGAAAGCCACCGTGAAACCAAGGGCTATTCCCAAAATAATATCTGAAGAGAAGGAAGAAGGAACTGATGCATATAAAAAAGACATGTCTAGATTCTATGACAAACTTAAAACGAATCAAGAAGCAAGGAGAAACCGTACTTCTTCGTAGCTCCAGATATTCTAAGAAAAAGGTGACTTCTTACCAGCAACAACAGCGGGAATCTCGTAAGCCGTCCAAATCAACGTTATCAGACTATGACCGCACTCTCACCAAGTCAATTGAGGCGGCACAGAAAAAGAAGCGGGCAGGGAAAGGAGTTGCCCAACTCGGACAACAAGCGCACCAATCAATCCCCCCGCTAGTTGTTGGTAATGAATATGGTTCGAATTTAGGATTAATGCATCAGGCAAACATACCTCCGGATGTCGATTTGGATCACCTTGGTGAATTTCTTGATGAGACTGGTCTCGACCTTTACCAGATGTTTGGTGATGGAAACATTGAGAGTGCGGCGGAGGTTGATATTTGGAAAGAAAAATTCTGTACTAGGCCAGAGTCTATACAACCCTCAAGCCTTATCTGATCTCGGGGACGCAAATGTTACCTGCTAAACAAGTGGTACATGCAGGCGTCTACCGGTGGAGACTTCTGCGTTGGTGTCAGAATTAGAGACAAACTTGGTTCCGTGGCGATGATGTTATGTATGTTGACTTTGCAGAATTTCATCAACTATGCCACCTGACCTCTCTGGACAAAAGTTTAGCATTAGCTGCTATTGCCGGTAAGTAATAATTCTTTCGATCTATTATTAAACTCAATCATATGTGTGTATATGCAATAAATTATCCTAACAAGTACTATATATATGTAGATTTTCAAATGACAGAGCTCAGAAAAGAAGGCTGCAATGAATTGGGTTTGTTGATCCCCATATAAATATTCAAAGACCAAGTTACTCCAAAGACTAATTGGAAGAGTCAGAGAGTAACCTCATGAACTTCTTAGTGAACCAACGCCACAAGAAGGATATACTCTTTCCCTATAACTTCAAGTGAGTGTTAATCATGTCGATCATCCTTAATGGCTCATATGTTGATTCTAGTTAATTAATGAGTGTTATGCGTTATATCCTATAAACACATGCAGCAATCACTGGATATTGATGGACATCGATCTGGTGAAAAGTCACTTGATAATCTATGACTCGATGAGAAAACCACAACAAGACTACCAATATGATATGATAGATATCCAGAGGTAATTTCGGGATCTCTAGCAACTATATATACACACAAACATGATGATTAACTATATCTGATGACGTGGCAAATTTTTTATTGGGCAGTGTTTGGAAAACCTTTATTGAGAAGCAACACATGGAAAAATGCAAAGCGCCACTGAATGTAATCCCTTTGAAAGTAAGTCCCCTGAATCGCATCATCTTTATTAATTAAACATATAGCTTTCACCGGATCACCAGATTGGATGACAAATCTTTTTCTCGTAAAGTGGTGTCTGAGGCAGGAACAGGGGAACAACTACTGTGGTTACTATGTTTGCAAGTTTATCAAGGTGCTCTCCCAAAGAACTCCTACAGAGAGACTCAAAGTACGTTAAAAATACACTATATATTCATTTAATTATTATTATTGATTGTGTTACTATGTCTTTATATATATATATGTACATATATTAATTTATTTTCCTTTAATTCAAACCTGTAGACTCGATGGTTGGAGGAAAAGGTCATACGGCAAGACCAAATCAAAGCAATTCAAGAGTCTATAGCCGGATTTTTTAATGAGCAGGTCATCGATTCCAAGGGCGAGTTCTACTTCGACCCAACACTGCCATTGAAGCCAAGCTAGAGGATGAGAGGAAACTTGTTATGTCACAACAACTAATGCAATCTTTTGTAATATATGCACATGAAATAATATAATGTAAAATACACATATGCATGCATGCATGTAAATATATATGATGCATGCATGCATATATATATATATATATATATAATATATATATATATATATATATATATATTTCTATGCTTGAATTGTGTGATTTAATACGTTCATTGTGCTTGAACCGAAACATACTATACGCATATAAATGTATAATTAGCAGCGTACAATACGACTTCGAAAACCTATTTTGAAAAGAAAACAAAAAAATGAAAAGAAAAGAAAAAAGAAAAAAACCTTTAGTCCCGGTTCGTATTACCAACCGGGACTAAAGGTGCCGGCCATCGTGGCATGTCAGGAGGCACCTTTAGTCCCGGTTGGTGTTACCCACCGGGACTAAAGGTCCTCCTTTAGTCCCGGTTCCTGACCCGGGACTAAAGGACCCCCCTTTAGTCCCGGATGCTTGCTCCCGGGTGGGGAACCGGACTAGAGGGGGTTCCCCACCGGGAGTAAAGCTCGGTTCTCTACCAGTGATAGCAATAGCAACGATGTCAAGCCATCAGCTATTTTGTGCTAAGGGTGATGCATGCGACAACCATATTTGTTCTAAGGACAATATTTATATCAACCATTGTATTACTAAGCCAGAACACGCAGTCACTGCAGGTCGTGCTTGACCCGACTATGATTACTTATCACACTGCCGGGTCGTAAGCCTAGGATCCAGAAACTTAGCGTCACTGCCAGCTCAATCCACCACCGAAGAGAGGCTTCTTGAAGTAAGCTGTCACCATCTTCCCATGCTTATTCCAAACCATAGTTTTCCATGAACCCCTAACACTACTAGAGAACAGACTTTAGAACGATGTCCCAATTTGGCATTAGCCTCGGCATTTTTTACCCTCGGGACTAAAGGTTCCTGTCCAACGGTCGTCCGCGAGGCAGGGATCTTTAGTTCTGGCTGGTATTACCAACCGGGACTAAAGGTTTACCTTTAGTCCCGGTTGGTAATACCAGCCGGGACTAAAGCTTTTAGTCCCGGTTTGGTGATGCCCCGGGATAAAGATTAATCTTTAGTCCCGGTTTGGCCCCCTAACCGGGACTAATTATCCCGGCCTATAGACCAGCTCATTTCTTCCTCCCAGCCCGAGCCATTCCATTCAAACTCACTGCTGCTCTGTTCTTCAGCTTGCTGTTGTTCTTGCTCTCCCCCCTCCATTGTGTTGCTCTTCGATTTTGGAGGTAACAAACTTAATCCTCTTATGTTTTATCAGTAGCTTATCTCATTTTGCGATGTAGATGCATGTGTAACTTTATATGTTGGACTTTATTATGATTTTATATGTCATTTTTAGCTCAAAATCACATGATGATTTACATATATGTTTGGATAAACAAAAGTTAAATTAGTTCATCAAAATCACGCCTCGCTCGTCCTCGCTGGAGCACGCGCCATCCTCGTCCCCGGCGACTTACGTGATCTTAGAATTAATTTTCCTATGAAATGAAAAACTTAGAAAATAGTTAGAAAATTGTAGAAAATCTGTACTAGTTGAACTTGCGGACCGTGTTCAGCTCGGCGAGCATGTTCTCTGCGAGCGGTAACGGACGTCAAGGAGGAGCTTTGATTTTACGAGGGAGAGCGGCAACGGTCGTGGAAGACCGTGTTCCCTTCCTCGTAGAATCGGAGCTCTTCCTTGGCCAAGTACGGTGCCGTCCGGTGGAGAAATGCTCGCCGAGATGATCACGTAAGCAAGGTCAACTAGTACGGATGGTTATTTATTGAAACATGTTTTTGAGCTATAATTTGATGGATATTTGATAACTTCAGACCTACAAATGTCATCTACAAATGTTACTATCCTCGGCAACCTAAACGCCCGCGAGCTCGCCGATATCGAGCAGGTCACTTAGAATTATTTTTTCCATGAAATGAAATACTTAGAAATCATGCCTTTTATTTTTTAGAATTAAATTTTCCATGAAATGAAAAACTTAGAAAATAGTTAGAAAATTATAGAAAATTCCGTACTAGTTGAACTTGCGGACCGTGTTCATCTCGGCGAGCATGTTCTCTGCCGAGCGGTAACGGACGTCAAGGAGGAGCTTTGATTCTACGAGGGAGAGCGGCAACGGTCGTGGAAGACCGTGTTCCCTTCCTCGTAGAATCGGAGCTCTTCCTTGGCCAAGTACGGTGCCGTCCGGTGGAGAAATGCTCGCCGAGATGATCACGTAAGCAAGGTCAACTAGTACGGATGGTTATTTATTGAAACATGTTTTTGAGCTATGTGATTTCTATGTCATTTTTAGCTCAAAATCACATGATGATTTACAATAGTAAAATCACTTGATAGTTTGGTATTTTACTATTATACATAGTACATATTTCATGGTTTAGTTAGATAAATAAATAATTTTAGTTTTGTTTAAATATATTATTTTAGAAAATGTGAAATTTACACTAGTTTGCAAAAATAAGTATAGAAAGTAGATGACAACTGGTACCGGATCCTCGGCCTCTCGTTCGGTTGCGAAACGACTGAGGCCAGAACTCCCTCTCATTATCTGCGGCAAGTGTAAGCAGAAGATTGTGATGGAAGTACCGAGTCAAGAGACAGGGACCCAACAAGGGTCGTGTTTTCTACAAGTGCCCGGATCGCGATGTGAGTTTCTTACGCATTTGATTATTATGGCTAATTGACCTGCTTTTCTTGAATATTTTTGACTAAATATTTTTTGGCTTTAATTTCAGTGGGAGGGCAATGGATGCGATGGTTGGTACTGGGAGGAAGATTATGCTACATACGTGCAGAATTCGGGTGCGCTTGAGGTAGCGGCTGCTGATGATGAGGCAGTGAGCCAGCAGGAGAAGCTTATTGATATTCAACAGAAGAATGATTTGTCTGTTTTAGTTGCGTACGGTCACGAAATAATTATGTTACTGAAGTGCATTGTAGTTTTAGTTTGTTTAGTGATAGTTGGGATTGCTTACGTTGTAGCCAGGCTTAGTTAATTAATCAACCGTGTGTGTGTCATCTATGTTGTGTAATAAAATACTTAATTATGTTCAAGGTTTTCATAATTTGTCGTGTAATGCAGATTATGTCACGCCATTGGATGTACAATGCCGATCGCCGCTCCCAAGACTTTATTGAGGGCGTGCACTATTTCTTAGGTGTGGCCGAGGCAAATAAGCGGGATGGTTTCATGTGCTGTCCATGTGCCATATGTAAGAATTTAAAGGAATATTCAAGCTCAATGAGTCTTCATTCACATTTGCTTAAGTCAGGTTTCATGTCAAACTATATATGTTGGACTAAGCATGGAGAAAGCGGGGTCATGATGGAAGAAGGTGAAGGAGAAGATTTAGACATTGATGACATTATTGCTCAGTATGGTGCCTTTGATGATACTACAATGGGGGGAGATGAAGAAGAGGTAGCGGCAGAAGATGATCTCGGTGATGCTCTTGGCGATGCCATTCGTGATGCACAACAAGAATGCGAAAGTGAAAAAGAGAAAGTTAAGTTCGAGCGCATGCTTGAGGATCATAGGAAGTTGCTATACCCGACGGCCGAAGAGGGGCAAAAAAAGCTGGGTACAACACTGGAATTGCTACAGTGGAAGGCAAAGAATGGTGTATCCGACAAGGCATTTGGGAATTTATTGAACCTCATAAAGAAGATGCTTCCGAAGCCAAATGAATTGCCCACCACTACGTACGAAGCAAAAAAGGTTGTCTGCCCTTTGGGATTAAAAATCCAGAAGATACATGCATGTCCTAATGACTGCATCCTCTACCATGGCAATGAATACGAGAATTTGGATGAATGCCCGGTATGTAAAGCAGCGCGGTATAAGATCAGGCGCGATGATCCTGGTGACGTCGAGGGTGAACAACGTCCTAGAAAGAAAATCCCTGCCAAGGTTATGTGGTATGCTCCTATAATACCACGCTTAAAACGTTTGTTCAGAAATAAAGACCATGCAAAGTTGTTGCGGTGGCATAAAGAAGACCGTAAGGTAGACAATATGCTGAGACACCCAGCTGATGGGTCCCAGTGGAGAGCGATAGACAGGGAATTTCCAGAGTTTGCAAATGAGGCTAGAAACTTAAGGTTCGCCTTAAGTACAGATGGTATGAATCCTTTTGGGGAGCAGAGCACTAGTCATAGCACTTGGCCAGTTACTCTATGTATCTACAACCTTCCTCCATGGTTATGCATGAAGCGGAAGTTCATTATGATGCCGATCCTCATCCAAGGTCCGAGGCAACCTGGCAACGACATTGATGTCTATCTGAAGCCATTAGTTGAAGAACTTCTAGTTTTATGGAACAAACCAGGTGTACGTGTCTGGGATGAGTACAAACAAGAACACTTTGACCTACGAGCAATGTTGTTCGTAACAATCAATGATTGGCCTGCTTTAAGTAATCTTTCAGGTCAGACAAACAAAGGATATAATGCATGCACACATTGTTTTGATGACCTTGACAGTATATATTTGAAAAGATGTCGAAAGGTCGTGTACCTTGGCCATCGTCGATTCCTTCCTTTGAATCACCAAGTAAGAAAGAAAGGTAAGCATTTTAAAGGTAAGCCAGACCACCGGAAGAAGCCTCATAACCGAACCGGGGAAGATGTACTCGCAATGGTCAAGGATGTGAAAGTAGTATTTGGAAAGGGACAAGGTAGCGAATCTATTCCCAAAGATGCTAAGGGACACGCACCCATGTGGAAGAAGAAGTCCATCTTTTGGGAGCTACCCTATTGGCAAGTCCTAGAGGTCCGTAACGTAATCGACGTGATGCACCTGACAAAGAATCTTTGTGTGAACCTGTTAGGATTCATGGGTGTGTATGGGAAGCCAAAGGATTCACTTGAAGCCCGCTAGGACTTGCAGGGCATGAAAGAATGAGACAACCTTCATCCAGAGAAGACAGATGATGGACGTCATTACTTAAGTCCTGCTAGCTACACGCTTAGCAAAGAAGAGAGGGACAGCATGTTCGAATGTCTAAGCAGCATCAAGGTCCCATCGGGATTCTCCTCCAATATAAAGGGTATAATAAATGTGCCTAGAGAAGAAATTCCTAAACTTAAAGTCCCACGACTGCCACGTGCTTATGACGCAATTGCTTCTAGTTGCTTTAAGAGGAATTCTACCTCCACATGTATGTCTAGCCACCGTGAAGCTATGTGCATTCCTCAATGCAATTTCTTAGAAGACAATCAATCTAGTGGAACTAGCTACTCTACAGAATGATGTGGTTCAATGTCTCTCATTTGGTGACACATCTCCTAGTTCATTTGGTGAAGGAGATTAGTATTCTTGGACCTGTGTTCTTACATAACATGTTCCCCTTCGAGAGGTTTATGGGAGTCTTGAAGAAATATGTGAAAGTCTATTCTAAGCCTGAAGGAAGCATCGCCCAGGGCTATGGAACTGAGGAGGTCATTGAGTTCTGTGTTGACTTTATTCCTAACCTTGCCTCGATTGGCATTCCCGAATCGCGACATGAGGGGAGACTCAGTGGTAAAGGAACTTTAGGGAAAAAAACATATATTGGCATGGAAGACAATTATTTCAATAAAGCACACTACACAGTTCTTCAGAACTCGTCATTGGTGCATCCGTACATCGAGATACATAAGGAGGTCTTACGACCCAAGTTTCCAAGGAAGACTGAAGCTTGGATTAGGCATCAGCACATGGAAAGTTTCAGTGGTTGGTTGCGAAAAGAATTTCAAGGCGATGACAATATTGATGAGCAACTGTATTTGTTGGCTAGGCAACCATCGTGGCATATCCTCACGTACCAAGGGTACTGAGATAAATGGGAATACATTTTACATAGTTGCCCAAGATAAAAGGAGCACCAATCAAAATAGTGGTGTTCGCATAGATGGCACAGATCCAAATGGGAATATACAAACATATTATGGCCGCATAGAAGAGATATGGGAACTAGACTACGCACCTAATTTTAAAGTCCCTTTGTTCCGGTGCCAATGGGTGAAGCTGACCGGAGGAGGGGTAACAGTCGACAAAGAGTATGGAATGACAACAGTGGACCTCAACAATATTGGGTACAAAGACGAACCATTCGTCCTTGCTGCCGATGTGAGTCAGGTGTTCTATGTGAAAGACATGTCTACAAAATCAAAGAGAGGAAAAAACGAAGACATCAACTCAATGATCAATGAGCCAAAGCGCCACATAGTTCTTTCTGGGAAAATAAATATAGTGGGAATTGAAGACAAGTCAGACATGTCAGAAGATTATGAAAGAAATGTCCGAATTCCACCCTTCATAGTGAAGAAAGATCCAAGCATCATGTTAAATGATGAAGACACTCCATGGTTACGACTAAGATCATAACCAAGGGATCATACGTCAAGAAGAAATTCACTGTTGTGCCCGCATGATACACAACGAATGCATGTTTAATATATTATGTTTTAGAGACGGATATTATGTAATATGTTATGACTTCACATTGTAATATGTTTAATATATGTTTGCAAATTTCATAAGTATGTGACATAGTTTTAGAAAGTCTATATGAGATTCAAGAATTTATGACTAGTGTTTGATAAAACTTTCTCAAATGGAAAAATAAGCTATGTAACAATTGTAGATCTTGCTGAAGATGATCAAACTTGGTAACTCAGAGTTTTTTCATCTGGGCATTTAGTGTCTCATTTGAGGGTCATTTAGTGTCTCATTTGAGCAAGTTTGCACCAAGTCAAATTTGGTCAAATGAAAAAACAACACTTTGACTCTAGTATTATGAACTCTAAATGAATTCAAATTGAAATGTTTTGAATACCAAGTTTGTTAAAGTCATCAAGATATACAATTGTTGTTTTGGTCAACTTTCCATTTGAGAATAGTTTGGATGGTTCAAATTTGTGATTTTTAAATTTCAACGCCTACAAACTAGTTTTCGGAACCCTAGATTGTCTCAAATTGAAAAGTTTTGAATACCAAGTTTGTTCAGCTCATCAAGATCTACAATCCTTATATAGGCCATTTTTTCATTTGAGAAAGTTTGAACAAAATGTAGTTCAAATTTCACAAGTGTGTGACATAGTTTTAGAAAGTCTATATGAGATTCAAGAATTTATGACTAGTGTTTGATAAAACTTTCTCAAATGGGAAAATGAGCTATGTAACAATTGTAGATCTTGCTGAGATGATCAAACTTGGTATTCAGAGATTTTTCATCTGAGGTCATTTAGTGTCTCATTTGAGCAAGTTTGACCAAGTCAAATTTGGTCAAATGAAAAAACAACACTTTGACTCTAGTATTATGAACTCTAAATGACTTCAAATTGAAAAGTTTTGAATACCAAGTTTGTTAAACTCATCAAGATCTACAATTGTTGTTTTGGTCAACTTTCCATTTGAGAATAGTTTGGATGGTTCAAATTTGTGATTTTTAAATTTTGACGCCTACAAACTAGTTTTTGGAACCCTAGATTGTCTCAAATTGAAAAGTTTTGAATACCAAGTTTGTTCAGCTCATCAAGATATACAATCCCTATATAGGACATTTTTTCATTTGAGAAAGTTTGAATAAATGTAGTTCAAATTTCACAAGTGTGTGACATAGTTTTAGAAAGTCTATATGAGATTCAAGAATTTATGACTAGTGTTTGATAAAACTTTCTCAAATGGGAAAATGAGCTATGTAACAATTGTAGATCTTGCTGAGATGATCAAACTTGGTACTCAGAGTTTTTTCATCTGAGGTCATTTAGTGTCTCATTTGAGCAAGTTTGACCAAGTCAAATTTGGTCAAATGAAAAACAACACTTTGACTCTAGTATTATGAACTCTAAATGACTTTCAAATTGAAAGTTTTGAATACCAAGTTTGTTAAACTCATCAAGATCTACAATTGTTGTTTTGGTCAACTTTCCATTTGAGAAAGTTTGGACGGTTCAAATTTGTGATTTTTAAATTTCGAATGCCTACAAACTAGTTTTCGGAACCCTAGATTGTCTCAAATTGAAAAGTTTTGAATACCTAAGTTTGTTTCAGCTCATCAAGATCTACAATCCTTATATAGGCTATTTTTCATTTGAGAAAGTTTAAACAAAATGTAGTTCAAATTTCACAAGTGTGACATAGTTTTAGAAAGTCTATGAGATTCAAGAATTTGTGACTAGTGTTTGATAAAACTTTCTCAAATGGGAAAATAAGCTATGTAACAATTGTAGATCTTGCTGAGATGATCAAACTTGGTATTCAGAGTTTTTTCATCTGAGGTCATTTAGTGTCTCATTTGAGCAAGTTTGACCAAGTCAAATTTGGTCAAATGAAAAAATAACACTTTGACTCTAGTATTATGAACTCTAAATGACTTCAAATTGAAAAGTTTTGAATACCAAGTTTGTTAAACTCATCAAGATCTACAATTGTTGTTTTGATCAACTTTCCATTTGAGAAAGTTTGGATGGTTCCAATTTGTGATTTTTAAAATTTCGACGCCTACAAACTAATTTTCGGAACCCTAGATTGTCTCAAATTGAAAAGTTTTGAATACCAAGTTTGTTCAGCTCATCAAGATCTACAATCCTTATATAGGCCATTTTTTATTGAGAAAGTTTGAATAAAATGTAGTTCAAATTTCACAAGTGTGTGACATAGTTTTAGAAAGTCTATATGAGATTCAAGAATTTGTGACTAGTGTTTGATAAAACTTTCTCAAATGGGAAAATGAGCTATGTAACAATTGTAGATCTTGCTGAGATGATCAAACTTGGTATTCAGAGATTTTTCATCTGAGGTCATTTAGTGTCTCATTTGAGCAAGTTTGACCAAGTCAAATTTGGTCAAATGAAAAAACAACACTTTGACTCTAGTATTATGGACTCTAAATGACTTCAAATTGAAAAGTTTTGAATACCAAGTTTGTTAAACTCATCAAGATCTACAATTGTTGTTTTGGTCAACTTTCCATTTGAGATAGTTTGGATGGTTCAAATTTGTGATTTTTAAATTTCGACGCCTACAAACTAGTTTTTCGGAACCCTAGATTGTCTCAAATTGAAAAGTTTTGAATACCAAGTTTGTTCAGCTCATCAAGATATACAATTGTTGTTTTGGTCAACTTTCTATTTGAGAAAGTTTAGATGGTTCAAATTTGTGATTTTTAAATTTCGACGCCTACAAACTAGTTTTCGGAACCCTAGATTGTCTCAAATTGAAAAGTTTTGAATATTAAGTTTGTTCAACTCATCAAGATCTACAATCCTTATATAGGCCATTTTTTCATTTGAAAAAGTTGTAGAACAAAAATACTATATTTTCTTTATTTTTATAGGTTCAACAAAAATTTCCTGTCATTTTGGTCAAAAACCGAGAAAAAATTGAAACATTGACGTTACAATAATGTGATAATAAATTTTCTATCGAATAATATTAGTTTTATTAATTTTAAGTTACAAATTATATTTTTGCATTAACAAAATACTTAGTATTAGTAACATTTATATTCTATATTCACAAATGAAATTAAAAACTTTAGGTTACAAAATTTTTTCTATTTACAATAAATAATTAGTTAATCAATAGTATTTTTTAAAATAAATATTGCAAAGTATTGAAGTTGCTATAAATTAATGATTAACTAGTATTAAACAAGGAGAACAAAATCAAAATCCTAGGCCTTTCCAATTACTCTGGCGGGCTGCCAAAATTTTCAGGCCTTCAGTCCCAGCCCAAGCCAGGAACCGGGACTAAAGGGTGGGCGGAATTGCCCACCCAAAAATACCTTTAGTCCGGCTAGGTAACACCAACCGGGACTAAAGCTCCTTTAGTCCCGGCTGGTAAGCGAGCCAGGGACTAAAGGATTGGACCTTTAGTCCCGGTTCGGCTTACCAGCCGGGACTAAATGGAGTTTAGTCCCGGCTGTTGTTATAAGCCGGAACTAAAGGGTCCCGGCCTATATATATCGAACGGTTCCTGTTCTGTTCATCTTCTACTTTTCGATCTACACGTCGATCTCATCTCTGTCGCGCCCGGCCGTCGAGCATGTCTCTGCCGTGCTGCCGTCGTCGTCTACCCCCGCCCGGCTTCGTCGTCGAGCCCCGCCCGGCGGCCGTCGAGCTCGTCTCCGCCGTACGTCGTCCTCGCGTGAGGTGCTCAGCTCGGCCCCGTGGCCAGCCAGCACGCCCTGCCCGGCCCACCATCCGCCCTAGCCTGCTAGCTCTCTCGGCCATATTTTTTTTTACAAAGTTTCTAGTTTTTTTAGATTGTTTTTGATATATATGTTAGATTAAAATGTATGTTAAATTTAATTACTAGTTTATTTAGATAGTTTTTTAGATAGTTTTTGATATATATGTTAGATTAAAATGTATTAAAATTTAATTAGTAGTTTATTCTTAGTTTTTTAGTTAGTTTTTTAGATAGTTTTTATACATGTTAATTAGATTTAATGTATTAAAATTTAATTAGTACTTTATTTAGATAGTTTTTTTAGATAGTTTTTTTATTATAGTTTTTGATATATTTAGTATTATTATTCTATCTCTCTCTATATATGTGTTAGATTTAATTTTGATTTAGTAATTCTATCTATGTATATATGTTAGGTTTAATTAGATTTAGTAATTAATTCTATCTAGATATATGTGTGTTATTTTATTTAATTGGATTTAGTAATTATATTCTATCTCTCTAATATATGTTAGATTTAATTTTGTTTTAATTGACACATGCATATTTTATTAGTAATTCTATCTCTATATCACATGCATATTTTATTTTAGTAATTCTATCTATATATCACTTGGATATTTTATTAGTAATTCTATCTATATCACATGTATCTAGAGAGAGATTCTATATGTATACATATATATGTACTTAATTATTTCTATGTGTATATATACATGTACTTAATTATTTCCATGTGTTGAGAGAGAGAGAAAATTGTATCTAGAGAGACATTCTATGTGTTATCACATGCATATCTAGAGATATATACATATGCACTTATTTCTATGTGTTGAGAGAGAGAGAAAATTGTATCATTCTATGTGTATATATACATGTACTTATTTCCATGTTTTTGGATCGAAAGTGTTTTTGATTCGATTCCAAAGCCTATACCTTATTATTGTTTATCCTTATGAAATATTATGTGTTATTATATTTAATTGGATTTAGTAATTCTATATGTGTTATCACATGTACTTATGTTATGTGCCATAGTAATTCTATCTATGTGTTATCTTGAAGATACAAATGGCTGCTCCGGATGATAACTTGAATGATGACATAATGGCGGATATTATCAACGCTGGCACCAATGCGGATGTAGATGACACGAGTCAGTACTTTGCTGATTATGAGGATATCCTGAATATCCCGGTGGTTGAAGATCAACAAATTGTCGCGCAAGAAAATACTGGCGAGGTATATTCGATTATCTATCATCTCTTATAGATGCATGCGTACGTATATTTGTTGTTAATCGTTGTGTTTCTACTCATGTAGCCGGTCTCTGGATCTACATCAACCACCGACAAGAGTAGGAAAGTCCGAGGGCCAAAAAAGCCATTAGAGGGCCGTTTCATAATATCAGAATTCGACACCGACACCGGCAAACCATTGGGACCACATGCTCAGACATATGTCAATCAATGTGGGTTCATTGTAAGGGATAGGATCCCAGTTAGTGCTCGTGAATGGAAGCAGAAGATATCCGCTCCTAATGTTAGTTTTGTATCTGATCGTGACAAGAACCTAGCTTGGAGAGATATCACTCAGCATTTCACATTACAAGCAGATGATGCTTTGAAGGAGCTAGTGAGGGATTGGACAATGAAGAAGATGGCAACATTGTTCCAGAGTTGGAAGAAGACATTGTATAAAAAGTTTATCTTGAAGAATGAAACGCCGGATTTCAATGCTAAGGCGTTTGTCAAGTTGGAGTCCCATTGGGATGACTTCGTACAATACAAGACATCTCAAGAGAGTGAGGAACATGTGATGAGGAATCAGCAGAATGCCCGACAGAAGCAATACCATCATCGCATGGGATCAGGTGGTTATAGGAGTGCTATTCCCAAGTGGCAGAACCTAGAAGCAGAGATTACTGCCAAGGGAATCATACCTGAAACAATAGAGAAGAACTGGCCTCAACGCGCGAAGAATTGGTTCTACGCTCATGGGGGAAGCCTAGACCCAGACACTAGCAAGCTAATTTTCGGCCAAAAAATTGAGAGAGCAACACAGAGACTAGCTCATGCTAGGGAAGAAGCTGATAGTGGTGTTTTTCAAGCCCAATAGAGAGAATGATGAATTGACATATGCCCTAGAGAATCCCGAACACTGGTGGTCGAACAAGAGGCTATGGGGCGGTTACGTGGCTACAAGCATTCCCAGCAGACAAGGATACCTACTAGAAGCCGCCAGAGAAAGAAGGATGAGGAGGCAGACCGAATCCGTGTATTGGAGCAATTTGTTAATGAGTCACGACAAGCATTGCTTGAATCACGTGAACGAGAAAAATCTCTTGAGGCAAGAATGCAGGAGGAGATCAAGAGGCAAGTGCAGCTAGCAATGAGTCAAATGCAATCGCAATCAACGTCGGGAGTCACCATTAGCCCCATTGGTCAGATGAAAAGCAGCTGTGTTTCCACGGAGCTGCCAGTTATTCAAGGATGACGCTGGGTTGCGCTTCCCTGTTGATGACATTACTGAGCCTCTAACAACATGTGAGCTGCACATTCCAGATGGTAATAATGCATCAATCATGGTGGCTGTCGGGGTTGTATCTCCAATAGACCGAACGAAGACACCAAGAATCCATGGGTCAGTTATTCAACCTAGATATGCTAGCGTCTCGGTCGATAGAGTGCTCAAAGGTTACAGCAATGTTCCTCTTGACATTGAAGGCGGTGATGGGGAGAAGACACTAGGAGAAGCAGAGAAGACATTTATTCAATGGCGCAAACGCTTCATCATCATTCCTGGGGTGCCACCGCTTCCCCTACCTCACCCTAGGTACGAATGAAAGTGAATGAAATATTATTTTCCATTAATTTTATATTGGCTTCAAAAATAATTGACTCACAACTTGTTTTTGTAGCAGGGTCTCCCCCCTAGCCTAGCCCAATCATTCATTCCCCATCTCATCACAGCGTCGCGGGGGGCGAGACGACTTCATCCCCACGGCGATCTCCAACTCCTACACCGGCCCCATCGCCTCCACAACGATCTCCAACTCCTACACCTGGCCCCACCGCCTCCACAACGATCTCCAACGCCTCCACGCCGGACTCCAACACCGGCCTCATCGCCTCCACGCCGTCTCCAACACCGCCCCCACCCCCTCCACAGCGACGCACTACAAGACGTCTAAGGTCCCGGCGGCAAAGAAGACCCCGAAAAAAAGAGTTATTTCTCAAGAAATACTTCCTAAAAAGACTGATGAGCAAATAGCAGCTGAAGAAGACAAAAAAGTGAAAGATTTTTTTATAGATATCCAAAAGCAGAGACAAGCGAAGCTTAAGGAGAAGCCGTACTTTTACATACCACGAGATCATGCTTGAGGCAGAAGGTCGAAGCTCACAAGAAAAAGATGCTTGAAGTTCGTAAGCCTCCGCCACTATCAGACTATGACCGCTCCCTCGTGAAGTCACATGATGCACATAAGAAAAGGAAAAGAGCATCAGGGAAGGATGTCCCACAGCTCGGACAACAGAAGCAACCAATGCAAAATCTTGTTGTTGCTAATGAATATGGTTCCAACATAGAAGTCTATCGACCAGACAACTCTGGAGAAGTGTCGGTTCAAGACCTTAATGCTTTTTTTTGAACTAACTGGTTTAACCTTGGATCAATTGATGGCAAAGCTCCAATCCAGAACCTGGAAGTTGATACCTGGAAGACTTATAAATTTGGCAAAAGTCTATACAACCCTGCGGCTCTGAATGAATTGGGTACGCAAATGTACTTGCTCAACAAGTGGTACATGCAGGCGTGTGGCAGGGTGAGGAGTGGATCTTTGTCAGATTTAGAGACCATCATTACTTCCGTGGCGATGACATCTTACATATTAGTTTCGAAGAATTGCATCAACTATACCACTTGGACGCTCTGGACAAATCAATCATTAGCTCCTTTTGTTTGTAAGTGATTCTTACTTTTATTTAATAAACTCACTTCCATGCGTACGTGTATATAATTATCCTCACATGTAACTTATATTTATATACAGATTCCAGATGTCAGAGCTCCAAAGAATACAAGACACCAGTGTTGGCTTCATTGATCCTTATATCGTATTCAAAACCGATATTATTGTCAAGGAGCACTGGGTATCTGAAGCACAGACGAATATCATGAGGTTCTTCGTGAAGCAGCACTGACAAGACAACAATACTTTTTCCCGTACAACTTTGAGTAAGTGTTAATAATAATGTAGTCTACACATTTTATGTAATATCAATACAACTTATATGCATGTACGTGTGTGTATAAACCAATGCAGGTTTCACTGGATACTCATTGTCATTGAGTTAAACTCAGTCGTTAGTAATCTTGGACTCATTGAGAAAAGAGCGGGCACTATACCAAGATATGATAGACATTATCTAGGGGTAATTTCGATCTCTCGCGCACAACTATTATTGAATAGACTTTGCCATAATTTATTAACGATCGTACATTATTGGTCGCACAGGGTTTAGGAAAGAGTTTATTCGGCAACACCGCAAGGATTGCAAGGCACCACTTAATGTAGTTGAAATACCAGTAAGTTGTACTATATATACTTCTCCACGTGTTTAATTACTATATCGTACTTCAATTTACGTGTGAGATGATGAGAATAATCTTCTTCTCGTACAGTGGTGTTTGCGGCAGCAACCAGGTAATAACTTGTGTGGATACTACGTTTGTGAATTTATCACTGCACACATAAGAAGAACTCCTGAAGATGTCCTCAGAGTACGTATATATCAATTTTTTATTTATTTTTAAATGATATATATATATATATGTATTAATACTTTTCCTTTTATTTCAAATGCAAGACTGAATGGTTGAAACAAAGGGTCATGCAAAAGAGACCATCTGAAAGCAGTTCAAGAGTCAATAGCAGGATTTCTTCTAGAAAAAGTGCTAAATCCCAACGGCGAGTTCTACTTTGATCCTAAGGAATAAATGATGTAAATTAAATGTTTATTGATATCGTTATTTTCGAGAACAAGATTATGAAAGTGTTGTATATATACATATATATCTATAATATATATAGTTTCATACTTTATTCGAATATAATAATGCTCGAGATGAGAATTAGATGTAATTATATGCGTGCGTGTATTTATATTAGCTAGCGTAGAATACGTACATAAAAACATATATATATTAAACAAATATGTGTAACTGAACTGAAAACAAATTAAACAAAAAAAAAGAAAAAGAAAAGGAACCTTTAGCCCTAGTTGGGGTTACCAACCGGGACTAAAGGGTGCGGCCACGTTTGCTCGGCTAGAGGGCCTTTAGTCCCGGTTGGTAACACCAACCGGGACTAAAGGTCCCTCTTTAGTCTTGGCTCGATGACCCGGAACTGAAGGTTCCACCTTTAGTCCTGAGATCGTTGTCCCGGCGCGGTAACCGGGACTAAAGGCCGTTACCGCCCGGGACAATAAGGCCATCCTGTAGTAGTGTAACCAGCAGATGACAATAGATTGGCTCGATGTATTGAAATTATTTCTGATTTTTTGCAACCGACACATGTGCAGTATATGTAATTATGTATCCATCATTCCGTACATTATTTGTGTTGCACGCCATGGTGGCCTCCACAAAAGACTTGGTGCCTTCTATGAATCAAGTAGACATGGGCTCCAAACATTACATCCATCCGTGATCCATATGTGAATAGCAGGATGAGTACAATGACCTAAAGATAGCAGATATGGCCTCTTTCACTCCCTTCTCTGTGATCCTCCTACAAGGCACGCAATCGAGGGACAAGAATGTTGAGCCGGTGAGCAGCCAAGCACGGGGCGCAATCGAGCCACCTCGTCCACTCCGTTGCCCTCCCCGATCGAAATCTGCTAGGGGTCTTGAAGAATATAGAGGTCTCGATCGAGCAACACTCTAAATGAAATCTAAATTATGCATTAGAGTAAACCAATAGTAGTAATGTGAACTATAATGTATTGTTCAAAAAGTACGATGATATAGACCGATCGCCGATGGAAGACGAATAATTGATTAGAACTGGACATCAAGTATCCGTCTCCTTGATTAGTCATTCACGAGAGCCAAGAAGCACGATGCACGAATGCTGAAAGCATCGACCACCAAACTAGGCTACATTGTTTGAGCCTTTTTGGCTACACAGATGCTTAACACAAAGCCTGCTACATAATATATACTTAGGGTATTTATATTAGCACCACGTGGTTCTTGAATTTTGTTGGGGTCAGTTGACTCCTACAAAATTCAGAAAATCTTAATTTAGTAAATTATTATTTGATTCAAGGTTCACTGTACAATATATTTTAGCTGACTGATATGATATTTAAGGCTTGCCTTGCCCTGCCATGGATTTTACAACTATAATAAATAACGACATTTAGGGTGGAGTGGTAGCAGAGTGGTTAGGCAGGTGAGCTATTGGAAATGGATGCAACAGGACAGGGGGCGGCCGGTCGCTGTGGAGGGAGGGCGTCTGGGAGTAGTGCATAATGGCGGACAAGAGGAAGAAGCTAACCGTAGTGGAATATGTTGCGTACTATTTCCATTCTAAAAGAAATCAATTTCTAATATTGTTCTAAGTCAACTGTTTTAAACTTGATAGAATGTACTGAAAAGAGCACTAATATCTATAAAATTAGTATTACTAGATATATATGAAATATATTTTCATAATATACTTATTTTCTATCATAGAGATGATATTATTCTTTTTATAAAGTTAGTCAAACATAAGGAAGTTTGACTAAGTACAGTTCTAGAAGTTTTGTTTCAGGAAAGAGGGTGAAATAGTGAAGCCCAATGCACAGGATCACTTTTTTCTTCTTTTGTAAAAAGTTATCTCCGACATAAATGGGCTTGTGGCAACAGTTCTTGTTAATTATGTTCTAGGCTGGATTGTACCAGTTGGAGTTATGGTTGTAAGTGATATAAACTACTCTTGGAATTTCATTGGTATATACTATTTAATAACCATGTGAACATGCATGGTGTAGGCGTCTCAACTTAATCACTCCAAAGAGGTTAGATATAGTGGCCAAATGATGGACAAGTTATTTTTTCATTTCACAAACAGACATGACTACAACATCTTCATATAAGAACCTTACAAGACTGCTACTGTTGCTACAACAGTTGGACCCTTTATTAATTTAATAATAACAAAAGTGTAACAAAGGGACAAAAAAACAAATAACTTCACGACTTCAAACAAGGAAGGACTACGATGGGCTCCAACTTTAGATTGGCTTATATGGAATTTATGGGTAGGCATTGCCATATCCAGTTCCGGCACCAGAACCGCCGCCACGACCACCATTTTGACTATTTCCTGTGCCACCACCATTGCCACTAGCACTTGCACCTGCTTCATTTGATCCATACCAATACCTGTTAGCATAGCTAGAGCCAGAACCAGTGCCACTACCGGATCCTTGAGCATTGGAATTCCAAGCACCTCCGGCTTGTCCTCCACCCCCACCCCCACCGGCACCACCAGCATTAGAAGACTCTCCATAGCCAGAATACCGTCCTTGACTATATGTACTAGACCCTGAACCTGACCCTGACCCTGAACCATATCCAGACCCACCGTATTGGCTAGTTCCACCACCTCCACCACCCCCTCCAGCACTTGCATGGGTACCATAAGGACCACTATCACCTGATCCCGTGCCTGACCCAGATCCCTATCCCCCGCCATTCACATATCCGCCACCCCCTCCCTGTCCTGTGCCAGTCCCATCAGCACTAGAGTATCTAGCCACCCTAACAGCATTGGCTAATCCCATGCTCATGAGGACAATGAGCCCCAGTGATACTAGCATTGTGCCTGCCATTGTGAGCTAACACTATAGAGTGCTTGAGTTGAGATGGGTTCCTGGTGAATGCTGCTTGGGTATTTATAGTGCTTGAGGCCATGAAGTGGTTCTTTACGTTCATAGCATGCACGTATGGTAGTGGTGTTTCAATAGGAGACAAAGTGGAGGCTTTTAAAATCCACTGGAATTAATGGAGCTTCTGGACTTGACCATAAAGTACATGCAAGTAGCAAGGTGATGGATGATGGTCAGCTAATGAAGTCTCATCTCCAGATAAGAAAATGGATGGCCCAAAGTTTTAGCATTCACCGGTGCTTGTAAGTCCCATTGAAACTAAAGCTGCTTGTTGCTCCGGTTTAAGTAGTTCACTAGTTTGTATTCTTCGTCTCGATATACAGAAGTTATCCATGCATCAAGTCCTTGCACTGATACTAAATGTGTGAAATATTTTAGTAACTGTACAGCTTTGTCTCATATATAGCTGGAAAGCTGGGCATTATTTGTATGTTTGGTCTTGATATACATTGTGTTGCTGGACAAAGACCCCATACTGAAAAGAATAGTACTAGCAACTTCCAAGCTAATACATATACTCCATTTCACC
>NW_027098059.1:0-28472 GCF_019320115.1 Miscanthus floridulus | reverse complement strand
ACTTTTGGCTAACTGAAGTGGGAACTCAAGCAATCTCTTCAATTCTCGCGCAGGTGCTGGGCTGCATATGCACCTTCCACTAAAACGATCATAACTCTTAGCTCGGAAGTCCAAAAGATGCACCGTTTGTTGCCTTGGAAACTAGACTTCAATATCTTTCTGTTGATATGGAATAAGGATGCATAAACGTGGCCCAGTTTTGCAGGTATAGCTGTAACAAACTGTTGAATCATAGTTGAGGTTGAGTTATCCTTGTCCACATCATTCTCTCTCCCTTCGAAACGAGTCGTCCTCGACTCGTGGTCGTAGCATCAACATTGGACGAACATTATTGGAAACTTGACTCAAGAAAGAAGAAAAAAAACAAGACTTGACGACGCAAGATAACTATAAACTCGAGCACAAACTGAGAACAACTCCATATAGTGAGAACCAAACCATCGAATTGACCCGACGCAATGAGAGGAAACCAATGTTTAAATCTCTCAAGGCACCCTATCAGCATTCTGACTTGACTCAACACTATCTAGGAATTGAATACCAATCTGCGAAGGAAGCTTGTAAGGATAATCAGCTCACACCATGACAACCAAGGCTCTAAATACCAAATGATGTGTGTACGTGTAGAGAACACACGACTGCAACTTGTATGGCCCAATCTTCATGGTGGAGCATAAGTAAACTTGATAACTATCGTTGCATGACCTGATGGAGAGGTAGCGCACCATGAGATCTTACACCCGCGATGAACTGCCGAGACATCCACCCTTCCATGCGCCGACAAAACCAGTCCACGCAATCACGCCATATAGACATGAAGGCACGAACTGGGTGAACCGAAGTTCGGTGTTCTACAACCCCCTCAGGAGTCGAAAGAACGAAAGTCCAAAAGATGCACCGTTTGTTGCGTTGGAAACTAGACTTCAATATCTTTCTGTTGATATGGAATAAGGATGCAGAAACATGGCCCAGTTTTGCAGGTATAGCTGTAACAAACTGTTGAATCATAGTTGAGGTTGAGTTATCCTTTTCCACATCAACGAACATACCCTTTGTCCAAAAGCTCTTTTTCCTGTCGCTGAATTTCCTTTGTCTCTTCGGGATTGGTGCGGTAGGCTGGATGATTTGGAAGAGAAGCACCTGGTACCAAATCAATTTGATGCTCAATTCCGCGAAGTGGAGGAAGTCCAGCTGGCACCTCATCAGGAAAAACATCTTCGAAGTCCAGTAAGAGATCAAGAACAACACTAGGCAGCGATGAAGGTAAATCGGTAGTTGAAAGTAGGACCTCCTTGTGCAAGAGCACAAAGAATGTGGTTGTGGTGTTCTTCACTTCTCTCAAATCACTCCTGCTCACAAATAAGCACTTATTTTGGCGTAGCTGTTTTGAAGTGGAATGAGGCTTTATGTGGCTGGATGGGTTAGGAGTCTCTCCCTTACTAGTGTTGGGGGCCTCACTCAATTTTCTTTTCTCAGATTCTTCTCTTTCCATGCAAGCCACATCTGAAGCATAGATCTCTTCTGGAGATAATGGAACAAGAACCACCTTCTTGTCTTTGTGAATGAAAGTATATTTGTTAGACTGTCCAAAGTGCACCAAATCCACATCAAATTGCCATGGGCGACCCAGCAGTAAATGGCATGCTTGCATGGGTACAATATCACAATCAACCTCTCCATGATAGTCACCAATGGAGAATGACAAGTGGACCATAGCTGAAACCTTCACTGTCCCAGAATTATTCAGCCATTGCATGTGATACGGATGGGGATGGCGACGTGTCTGCAAACCAAGCTTCTCATCAAGCAAAGCACTAACAATATTGTTGTAGCTCCCACCATCAATGATGAAGCGGCACACCTGTCCTTTCACTTTGCATCATGATTGAAACAAATTGTGGTGCTGGCCTTGCTCAGCAGCAACAAATTGTGTTGAAAGAACCCGTCGAACCACCAAAGAAGGAGCTGGTGTATTCAGAGTACAAGGCGCCAAATCAGGAAAATCAGCAAGCAACTTATCAAAATCAGCACAAGTAATCTCGGCTGGATGCTGAAGAACATCATCTTGGGATAAGTCATCTTGAGCAAAATCTGGAAGAGATTGAATGGCTAAACAATTCAGACCTAGCTCAAAAGTACCATCCTCTGCTGAATACTCACAAGTGTCAAGAGAAAGGTCTGCTAGTGCTTGGGTAATAGGCTCATCCTCCTCTTCACTTTGAGAATCATAAGAACCATCTGCAAGTGCAATAATAGTGCATCTATTGGGACATTCAGCTTGCTTATGTCCATGACCACCACACTTAAAACACTCAATCTTGCTTGTCTTCCGTTGGGCTGCTGGAAAAGAGAAGCTGGACTAATTGGAATTTTTAGCTTTGCCTCTTGAATCAAAATGTTTGGCAGACGTTTAAATTGAACGAGAAGTTGCATGAGATGAAGGTGTGTGCACCCCTGACCCGTGCTGCTGTGAATGGCGCCATGGAGTAGAACTATTAGGAGCTGAAAATGAAGCATGGTTCTTATAAGATTCAGCAAGCTGCCGTTCTGCCCTTTTTGCAAAATGTAGCAATTCATCCATAGTGTTGTAATTAGTCATGTCCACCTTGTATGCGATTGGTTTATTAAGACCAACCAGAAATTGAGCCATCATTGATTCCTCATCTTCAGTGATATCGGTACGAAGTAGACACATTTCCATTTCCTGAAAATATTCATCCACACTACGATGACCTTGGACAAGACGTTTCAGCCTCAAATGTAGCTCATGAGAATAATGGGCAGGAACAAATCTCCGCCTCATTTCTTGTTTCATGTCATCCCAAGTAATACGATCATGTCCAACACGGCGGAAATCAGCACACACTTGATTCCACCAAGTGATTGCATAAACTGTGAACTCAATTGCAGCAAGCTTTGCTTTCTTGATAGGAGGGTAAGTATAGAAATCAAAGATCTGATCAACCTTGGTCTCCCACTCAAAATAATCATCAGCACTTTCCTTTCCGTTAAATTTTGGAATAGACACTTTCACTTTGCTTAAACCATCATCATCACGACGACGACGGTGGTCACGATAACCATGATGGACACCATGCCGATGATCATCCATGTCGGACAACATATCATCATCACCATCATAATCTCCACCTCCAACTAGAACGCGTCGAGCATGACCAAAACCATGGCCAAACCCACCACGTCCATGTCCAGACCAGCGGCACGACGTGGTGCCTCATTATCCTCATTGTCATCATCCTCATTTGGTGGTGGTTCTCTATGAGGCATGTTCAATTGGAGAGTTTGTAGTTGTTGCATCAAATCATTCATTTGTGTACGCAGCTCCTGGAATTCCTCCACCGAAATAGCGGCACCATCTCCACGTCCTGCCATATTAGTAGAGGGGAAAAAATAGGACAATATATATGTGGAATATATGTGGAATCACTCCTTCACCACTTGCTGAACAAGTTCTTTCTCGTCTTGGAAAGGGCAAGAACTGGGGCTGCAATCTGTAGTGGAAGAGTGATTGTACCAGAGACTACGGTGCAACAGCTCACGGTGCTTTTTAGTAGAGCTTGGTGGGGATAAAATGTACAAGTAGTGCGCTGAAATGTAGTGATGCAAAACTGAATAATAATCCAAAAGAGAAATAACACAAGTCTAAGTTGCTAAATAGAAAGAAAAAGATGCAAAAAAAAGGAACAATATGGAAGAAGTGGAAACAACTTGCACCAACCAAAGTGCTGCTCAAGCCCCTTTTGGCATGCTGATCACAAGTCTCTTTTGTTTCTTTTTTTTATATATATATACTCTCGCTTTTTTTTTCTTTTTTTTTGATATCTTTTGAGACAAACGCAGCACAACTTTCAACTAAGGGGGCGCAGCAAAGACAACATAGAGGGGTGGCGCATCCGAAAGAACAAGAAAACTCAGGTGGGAAGGGTGGGAAATTTGTGGCGGTTAAAAAGCAATCAAGGGTGGGACGAGTGGGTTTTTTTTTAATATATATATTCGGCTAATCAAGGATGAAAGTTAGAACGATGTGGAAAAGAAAAATTTCAGCAACTAGACAAGTCACAAAGGATTGAAAACTCGATAATGCAAACTACAAATCAAGCGCAAATGAGAGGCTGTAGGTTTTCTATTTGTCTATGTGTGGACTGTAGGTATATAAAAAACTATCCTACCAAAATAAGAATGATCCTAATGAGTAAACGGAGGCTCTGATACCAGATGATGGGCACACGTCTATGGATCACATGTGACGAGTAGTTGTGTCCCGATCTTCTCGAAGGATCCGCGAACTTGATAACTTGTCGCTGCGTGACCTGGTGAAGAGGCAATGCACCGCGAGGCTACCCACGTGATGAACTACTGAGACAATCACCCTTCCATGTACCGACGAAATAGCCCACGCAATCATGCCATATAGATGTGAAGGCACAAATTGGGTGAACCGTAGTTCGGCGTTCTACAACTCCCTCTGGAATCGAAAGAACAAGTTTGCAAGCCTCTCAAGACTCACGCTGGAACAAGAACTCAAAGAGTTTGTATTTCTGAATTTGCAATCTCGAAGTTACTGTTCACGTCACCCATTACAGGGATATATAATACTAGTTGAGTAAAGTTTGGAAGAAATAAATGAGAACATGTAGTGGAAAGTTGTAACACTACTTTTATTAATAGCCAAGCCTAGTGGGACGCATGGATGGTTGGCATTCTTCTGCATGCATGCTGGAACATGTGTGGATAGCAACCCGGTTGCTGGCTGCATGCATTCCTAACTTCCAAAATATTTGCTTGCACTCCAACGACTGTTATTCATGGTAGCTGAATGTTCTTTTCTCTCTCTCTTGCACGTCCAGGTTCCTTGCTTATATTTGGCGGGCAGAATCCATCATCATCCCACACTTGTTCATGCACTCCATCATTCCTAAGAACATTGAAACAAGTACTCAAAAGCACAGGCCCATTCAACATAATCTGATTATTAAGCATAAGGTTAGCGTTCACCTGAGAATGAATTTCCTTCTCCAATTGTTTTGCTCTACTCCTTGTAATCGGACCAGCTATATCAAATGTAGTTTCATTTGGAGATGAGTGAATGCTAGGAATGTCCTCATTAGCCTCCCCTCTTGAGATGGAGTCGTCCTCGACTCAGGCTCACCAATAAATGGAAGCAAGTCTTTGACATTGAATGTTGTACTCACATTGGAATATTCAGGTGGCAGCTCAATTTTGTAAGCATTATCATTTATCTTGTGTAAAACCTTGAATGGACCATCACCCCTAGGAGATAACTTACTCTTGCGCTGTTGGGGAAATCGATCCTTGCATAGATGCAACCACACGAGGTCTCTAGGCTGGAATGTAACCTTCTTCTTACCTTTGTTCGCTTGCTTTGCATATTGTGCTGATTTCTTCTCGATATTCCTTCTTGTCTCATCATGTAGCTTCTTGAGAAAATCCGATCTCTTTACTGCATCCAAG
Source organism: Miscanthus floridulus (assembly GCF_019320115.1). Classification (NCBI taxonomy): domain Eukaryota; kingdom Viridiplantae; phylum Streptophyta; class Magnoliopsida; order Poales; family Poaceae; genus Miscanthus; species Miscanthus floridulus. The sequence continues at coordinate 22,979 of NW_027098059.1, read as the reverse complement.
TTAACTTGTTCCTGTAATGGTAAAGGCAAAAGATCCATGGGAGTATGCGACTTAAAAACATAAACAATTTCAAATGGACAAAAATTTGTTGTGGAATGGATTGCCCGGTTATAAGCAAATGCAACATGTAGAAGGCAGTCTTCCCACAGCTTCAAATTCTTTTTCAGCACGGCACGCAGCATGGTGGATAGGGTACGGTTGACAACTTCAGTTTGCCCATCTGTTTGTGGATGACAAGTGGTGGAAAATAACAACTTCGTGCCAAGTTTAGCCCATAAGGTCTTCCAAAAATAGCTTAGAAATTTTGTATCTCGGTCTGAAACAATAGTCTTTGGCACTCCATGTAGACGAACGATCTCCCTGAAAAACAAATCAGCAACGTGTGAAGCATCATCGCTCTTATGACATGGAATAAAATGTGCCATTTTAGAGAAGCGATCAACAACAACAAAGATAGAATCCCTCCCCCTCTGAGACCTAGGTAACCCCAGAATAAAATCCATGGATATATCTTCCCAAGGTATAGTTGGGATTGGTAATGGAGTATAAAGACCATGGGGATTAAGGCGGGACTTAGCTTTCAAGCAGATTATGCAGCGCTCAACATGTTGTTGGACATCACGTCGCATATGTGGCCAAAAGAAATGATCAGAGAGCATGTCCAATGTCTTTTTGATGCCAAAATGACCAGCTAAGCCACCAGCATGTGCTTCCTGCAAAAGAACTTGATGAATCGAACAGGCTGGAATACATAGTTTGTTAGTTTGAAATAAGAAACCATCATGCACATAATACTTGTCCTAGCCTTTTCCAGCAATGCAATGAGAGAAAGGTTCTTAAAAATCAAAGTCATCAGCATAAAGTGTTTTAATGGATTCCAAACCAAGCACTTTTGTATCTAATTGTGTAACCAAGCCACATGTCCATGATAAAGCATCAGCAACAATGTTATCTTTCCCACGCTTATGTTTTACAACATAGGGGAATGTTTCAATGAACTCAATCCATTTAGCATGTCGACAGTTCAGCTTGCCTTGGCTTTTGAGATATTTTAAAGCTTCATGATCAGAGTGGATGACAAATTCTTTAGGTAACAAATAATGTTGCCAAACTGCCAAAACTTGAACTAAGGCATAGATCTCTTTGTCATAGACAGAGTAATTCAGATGTGGACCATTTAACTTTTCAGAAAAGTAGGCAATAGGTTTACGTTCCTGAAGTAGCACACCTCCAATGCCAATACCACTTGCATCACATTCGATCTCAAAGGTCTTACCAAAGTCTGGTAGTTGTAGCAGCGGTGCTTCACAAAGCTTTCTTTTCAACTCTTCGAAGGCTTGGTCCTGTTCATCTCCCCACTTGAATGGAACATCCTTCTTTGTCAAATTGTTAAGGGGTGCAGCGATTGCACTGAAATCTTTAACAAAGCACTGGTAGAAACCTGTAAGACCATGGAAACTTTGAACTTGGCTCACATTTTTAGGAGTAGGCCAATCCTTTATCGCTTTAATCTTCTCTTCATTAACCTGGATGCCATCTGCAGTCACAACAAAACCAAGGAAAACAACACGGTTTGTGCAAAAGGTGCACTTACAAATATTTCCATACAATTTCTCGACTCTCAAAACAGCAAGGACTGCACGGATATGATCAAGATGCTCATCAAATGATTTACTATAGGTCAAGATATCATCAAAATATACAACCACGAATTTGCCAATGAAAGCTCTTAAAACATGATTCATTAAACGCATAAAAGTTGAAGGAGCATTCGTCAAACCAAAGGCATCACAAGCCATTCATATAAGCCAAATTTGGTCTTAAATGCTGTCTTCCATTCATCACCAATTTTCATGCGAATTTGGTGATAGCCGATGTGTAAATCAATCTTGGTGAAAATAGTTGAGCCACTCAATTCATCTAACATGTCATCAAGCCGTGGAATGGGATGGCAATATCTAACAGTTATAGCATTGATAGCACGACAATAAACACACATGCGCCAAGAGCCATCTTTCTTCGGGATTAAAGAACGGGAACTGCACATGGTGATAAGGATTCACGAACATACCCTTTGTCCAAAAGCTCTTTTACATGTCGCTGAATTTCCTTTGTCTCTTCAGGATTGGTGTGGTAGGCTGGACAATTTGGAAGAGCAGCACCTGGTACCAAATCAATTTGATGCTTAATTCCGTGGAGTGGAGGAAGTCCAGCTGGCACCTCATCGGGAAAAACATCTTCGAAGTCCTGTAAGAGATCAAGAACAACACTAGGCAGCGATGAAGGTAAATCGGTAGTTGAAAGTAGGACCTCCTTGTGCAAGAGCACAAAGAATGGGGCTATGGTGTTCTTCACTTCTCTCAAATCACTCCTGCTCACAAATAAGCACTCATTTTGGCGTAGCTGTTTTGAAGTGGAATGAGGCTTTATGTGGCTGGATGGGTTAGGAGTCTCTCCCTTACTAGTGTTGGGGGCCTCACTCAATTTTCTTTTCTCAGATTCTTCTCTTTTCATGCGAGCCACATCTGAAGCATAGATCTCTTCTAGAGATAATGGAACAAGAACCACCTTCTTGTCTTTGTGAATGAAAGTATATTTGTTACACCGTCCAAACTGTACCAAATCCACATCAAATTGCCATGGACAACCCAGTAGTAAATGGCATGCTTGCATGGGTACAATATCACAATCAACCTCTCCATGATAGTCACCAATGGAGAATGACAAGTGGACCATAGCTGAAACCTTCATTGTCCCAGAATTATTCAGCCATTGCATGTGATACGGATGTGGATGCGACGTGTCTGCAAACCAAGCTTCTCAACATGCAAAGCACTAACAATATTGTTGCAGCTCCCACCATCAATGATGAAGCGGCACACCTATCCTTTCACTTTGCATCGTGATTGAAACAAATTGTGGCGCTGGCCTTGCTCAGCAGCAACAAATTGTGTTGAAAGAACCCGCCGAACCACCAAAGAAGGAGCTGGTGTATTCAGAGTAGAAGGCGCCAAATCAGGAAAATCAGCAAGCAACTTATCAAAATCAGCACAAGTAATCTCGGCTGGATGCTGAAGAACATCATCTTGGGATAAGTCATCTTGAGCAAAATCTGGAAGAGATTGAATGGCTAAACAATTCAGACCTAGCTCAAAAGTACCATCCTCTGCTGAATACTCACAAGTGTCAAGAGAAAGGTCTGCTAGTGCTTGGGTAATAGGCTCATCCCCCTCTTCACTTTGAGAATCATAAGAACCATCTGCAAGTGCAATAATAGTGTGTCTATTGGGACATTCAGCTTGCTTATGTCCATGACCACCACACTTAAAACACTCAATCTTGCTTGTCTTCCGTTGGGCTACTGTAACAGGGGAGCTGGACTGATTGGAATTTTCAGCTTTGCCTCTTGAATCAAAATGTTTGGCAGACGTTGAAATTGAACGAAAATGTCTAGCGCAAACCATGCACCTATCTTGCACCGATACTAACACTGTCTCCAAATGGAAAGAAGTGAGATTCCACACGACCCACGTCTCCTAGGAGTTCCGTCGGGTGCATCCAAAATGATGTCCGAGCCTATGGTACATTCGACGCAAACCGTGCACCTATCTTGTGTCAAGATTAGCACAATCTCCAAATGGACCGAAACAACCTTTCACTTGAGCCTCGTCACTTCGGAGTACCAACAGGTGCATCCAAAATGATTTCTGAGCCGATGGAACGTTTGGCGCAAACCGTGCACCTATCTTGCACCGACACTAACACTATCACCAAAGAGAAAGAAAGGAGGTTCCACATGACCCACGTCACCATGGAGTTCCATCGGGTACGTCCAAAATGATTTCTGAGCCTTTGTTAGGCTCGACGCAAACCGTGCACCTATCTTACGTCAAGGTTAGCACTATGTCCAAAATGACCGAAATGAGCTTCCACTTGAGCCTCGTCACCTAGTGGTACCATCGAGTGCGTCTAAAATGATTTCTAAGCCTATGGTATGTTTAGCGCAAACCATGCACCTATCTTACACCGACACTAACACTGTCTCCAAATGGAAAGAAGCGAGATTCCGAATGACCCATGTCACCTAGAAGTTCCATCGGGTGCGTCCAAAACGATTTCTGAGCCGTTGGTATGTTCGACGCAAACCATGCTCCTATCTTGTGTCAAGATTAGCACTAACTTGCTATGGACCAAAATGATCTTCCACTTGAACCTCGTCACCTAGTGGTACCACCGAGTGCATCCAAAATGATTTCTAAGCCTATGGTACGTCAAGCGCAAACAATGCACCTATCTTGCACCGACACTAACACTGTCTCCAAATAGAAAGAAGTGAGATTCCACAAGACCCACATCACCTAGTAGTTCCATCGGGTGCGTCCAAAACAATGTCCAGGCCTATCGTACATTCAACGCAAACTGTGCACCTATCTTGCATCAAGATTAACACTATCTCTAAACAGACCGAAATGAGCTTCCACTTGAGCCTCGTCACCTAGTGGTACCATCGAGTGCGTCCAAAATGATTTCTCAGCCTATGGTACATTTGTCGCAAACCATGCACCTATCTTGCACCGGCACTAACACTGTCTCCAAAGAGAAAGAAGTGAGATTCCACAAGACCCACATCCCCTAGGAGTTCCATTGGGTGTGTCCAAAATGATTTCCGAGCCTATGGTATGTTCGACGCAAACTGTGCTCCTATCTTGCATCAGGATTAGCACTATGTCCGAAAGGACCGAAATGAGCTTCCACTTGAGCCTCGTCACATAGTGGTACCTTCAGGTGCGGCCAAAATGATTTTTGAGCCTATGGTACGTCCAGAGCAAACCATGCACCTATCTTGCACCGATACTAACACTGTCTCCAAATGGAAAGAAATAAGATTCCACATGACCCACATCTCCTAGGAGTTCCGTCGGGTGCATCCAAAACAATGTCCGAGCCTATGGTACGTCCGACGCAAACCATGCACCTATATTGTGTCAAGATTAGCACAATCTCCAAATGGACCGAAACGAGCTTTCACTTGAGCCTCGTCTCCTAGTGGTACCATCGAGTGCGTCCAAAATGATTTCTGAGCCTATGGTACGTTTGCCGTAAACCGTGCACCTATCTTGCACCGACTCTAACACTATCTCCAAAGAGAAAGAAGTGAGATTCCACATGACCCACATCCCCTAGGAGTTCTATCAGGTGTGGCCAAAATGATTTCTGAGCCTATGGTACGTTCGACGCAAACCTTGCTCCTATCTTGCGTCAGGATTAGCATTATTTCCGAAAGGACCGAAACGAGCTTCCACTTGAGCCTCATCACATAGTGGTACCATCAGGTGCGTCAAAAATGATTTTTGAGCGTATGCTACATCTAACGCAAACCATGCACCTATCTTGCACCGACACTAACACTGTCTCTAAATGGAAAGAAGTGAGATTCCACACGACCCACGTCACCTTGGAGTTTCGTTGGGTGCGTCCAAAATGATTTTCAAGCATATGGTACATTCGACGCAAAATGTGCACCTATCTTGCATGAAGATAGCACTATCTCCAAATGGACTGAAACGAGCTTCCACTTGTGCCTCGTCACCTAGTGGTACCATCGGGTGCGTCCAAAACGATTTCTAAGCCTATGGTATGTCTAGCGCAAACCTTGCACCTTTCTTGCACCGATACCAACACTGTCTCCAAATGGAAAGAAGTGAGATTCCACATGACCCACGTCACCTAGAAGTTCCATCGGGTGCGTCCAAAATGATGTCCGAGCCTATCGTACATTCGATGCAAACTATGCACCTATCTTGCGTCAAGATTAACACTATCTCTAAACAGACCGAAACGACTTTCCACTTGAGCCTTGTCACCTAGTGGTACCATCGAGTGCGTCTAAAACGATTTCTGAGCCTATGGTACGTTTGGCGCAAACCGTGCACCTATCTTGCACCGACACTAACACTGTCTCCAAAGAGAAAGAAGTTAGATTCCACATGACCCACATCCCCTAGGAGTTCCATCGGATGTGTCCATAATGATTTCTGAGGCTACGGTTCGTTTGACGCAAATCGTGCTGCTATCTTGCGTCAGGATTAGCACTATGTTCGAAAGGACCGAAATGAGCTTCCACTTGAGCCTCATCACATAGTGGTACCATCAGCTATGTCCAAAATGATTTTTGAGCCTATGGTATGTCTAGCGCAAACCATGCACCTATCTTGCCCCGACACTAACAATGTCTCTAAACGGAAAGAAGTGAGATTCCACACGACCCACCTCACCTAGGAGTTCCGTCGGGTGCGTCCAAAATGATTTTCGAGCGTATGGTACGTTCGACGCAAACCGTGCACCTATCTTGCGTCAAGATTAACACTATCTCTAAACGGACCGAAACAACTTTCCACTTGAGCCTCGTCACCTAGTGGTACCATCGAGTGCATCCAAAATGATTTCTGAGTCTATGGTACGTTTGGCACAAACTGTGCACCTATCTTGCACCGACACTAACACTATCTCCAAAGAGAAAGAAGTGAGGTTCCACATGACCCACGTATCCTAGGAGTTCCATTGGGTGTGTCCAATTTGATTTATGAGCCTATGGTACGTTCGATGCAAACCGTGCTCCTATCTTGCATCAGGATTAGCACTATGTCCGAAAGGACCGAAATGACCTTCCACTGAGCCTCATCACATAGTGGTACCATCAGGTGCATCCAAAACAATTTCTAAGCCTATGGTACGTCTAGCGCAAACCATGCACCTTTCTTGCACCGACACTAACAATGTCTCTAAATGGAAAGAAGTGAGATTCCACACGACCCACCGCACCTAGGAGTTCCATCGGGTGCGTCCAAAATGATTTTCGAGCGTATGGTACGTTCGACGCAAACCGTGCACCTATCTTGCATGAAGGTTTGCACTATCTCCAAACGGACTGAAATGAGCTTCCACTTGAGCCTCGTCGCCTAGTGGTACCATTGGGTGCGTCCAAAATGATTTCTAAGCCTATGGTACGTCTAGCGCAAACCACGCACCTATCTTGCACCGATACTAACACTATCTCCAAGCAGAAAGAAGTGAGATTCCACACGACCCACGTCTCCTAGTAGTTCCGTGGGGTGCATCCAAAACGATGTCCGAGCCTATGGTACGTCCGACGCAAATCATGCACCTATCTTGTGTCATATTAGCACTGTCTCCAAATGGACCAAACGAGCTTTCACTTGAGCCTCGTCACTTCGGGGTACCAACAGGTGCGTCCAAAATGATTTCTGAGCTGATGGTACGTTTGGCGCAAACTGTGCACCTATCTTGCATCGACACTAACACTATATCCAAAGAGAAAGAAGTGAGATTCCACATGACCCACGTCACCATGGAGTTCGATCGGGTACGTCCAAAATGATTTCCGAGCCTATGTTACGCTCAACGCAAACCATGGACCTATCTTATAACAAGATTAGCACTATGTCCGAAAGGACTAAAATGAGCTTCCACTTGAGCCTCATCACCTAGTGGTACCATCGAGTGTGTCCAAAATGATTTCTGAGCCAATAGTATGTCTAGTGCAAACCATGCACCTATCTTGCACCGACACTAACACCGTCTCCAAACGGAAAGAAGCAAGATTCCAAATGACCCATGTCACATATGAGTTCCATCGGGTGCGTGCAAAATGATTTCCGAGCTGATGGTATGTTCGACGCAAACCGTGCTCCTATCTTGTGTCAAGATTAGCACTATCTTCAAATGCACCGAAATGAGCTTCCACTGGAGCTCATCACCTAGCGGTACCACCGGGTGCGTCCAAAATGATTTCTAAGCCTATGGTACGTCAAGCGCAAAGCATGCACCTATCTTGCACCGACACTAACACTGTCTCCAAATGGAAAGAAGTGAGATTCCACATGACCCACGTCACCTAGGAGTTCCATCGGGTGCATCTAAAATGATGTCCGAGCATATCATACATTCGACGCAAACAGTGCACCTATCTTGCGTCAAGATTAACACTATCTCTAAATGGACCGAAACAACTTTCCACTTGAGCCTCGTCACCTAGTGGTACCATCGAGTGCGTCCAAAATGATTTCTGAGTCTATGGTACGTTTGGCACAAACCGTGCACCTATCTTGCACCGATACTAACACAGTCTCCAAAGAGAAAGAAGTGAGGTTCCACATGACCCACGTCCCCTAGGAGTTCCATTGGGTGTGTCCAATATGATTTATGAGCCTATGGTACGTTCGACGCAAACCGTGCTCCTATCTTGCGTCAGGATTAGCAATATGTCCGAAAGGACCGAAATGAGCTTCCACTTGAGCCTCATCACATAGTGGTTCCATCAGGTGCGTCCAAAACAAATTTTGAGCCTATGGTACGTCTAGCGCAAACCATGCACCTTTCTTGCACCGACACTAATACTGTCTCTAAATGGAAAGAAGTGAGATTCCACACGACCCACCTCACCTAGGAGTTTCGTTGGGTGCGTCCAAAATGATTTTCGAGCGTACGGTACGTTCGACGCAAACCGTGCACCTATCTTGCATGAAGATTTACACAATCTCCAAATGGACTGAAATGAGCTTCCACTTGAGCCTCGTCGCCTAGTGGTACCATCGGGTGCGTCCAAAATGATTTCTAAGTCTATGGTATGTCTAGCGCAAACCATGCACCTATCTTGCACCGATACTAACACTGTCTCCAAGCAGAAAGAAGTGAGATTCCACACAACCCACATCTCCTAGTAGTTGCGTTGGGTGCGTCCAAAATGATGTCCGAGCCTATGGTACGTCCGACGCAAATCATGCACCTATCTTGTGTCAATATTAGCACTATCTCCAAATGGACCAAACGAGCTTTCACTTGAGCCACGTCACTTCGGAGTACCAACGGGTGCGTCCAAAATGATTTCTGAGCTGATGGTACGTTTGGCGCAAACTGTGCACCTATCTTGCATCGACATTAACACTATATCCAAAGAGAAAGAAGTGAGATTCCACATGACCCACGTCACCATGGAGTTCGATCGGGTACGTCCAAAATGATTTCCGAGCCTATGTTACGCTCAACGCAAACCATGGACCTATCTTATAACAAGATTAGCACTATGTCCGAAAGGACTAAAATGAGCTTCCACTTGAGCCTCATCACCTAGTGGTACCATCGAGTGTGTCCAAAATGATTTCTGAGCCAATAGTATGTCTAGTGCAAACCATGCACCTATCTTGCACTGACACTAACACCGTCTCTAAACGGAAAGAAGCAAGATTCCAAATGACCCACGTCACATATGAGTTCCATCGGGTGCGTGCAAAATGATTTCCGAGCTGATGGTATGTTCGACGCAAACCGTGCTCCAATCTTGTGTCAAGATTAGCACTATCTTCAAATGCACCAAAATGAGCTTCCACTGGAGCTCGTCACATAGCGGTACCACCGGGTGCGTCCAAAATGATTTCTAAGCCTATGGTACGTCAAGCGCAAAGCATGCACCTATCTTGCACCGACACTAACACTGTCTCCAAATGGAAAGAAGTGAGATTCCACATGACCCACGTCACCTAGGAGTTCCATCGGGTGCATCTAAAATGATGTCCGAGCCTATCATACATTCGACGCAAACAGTGCACCTGTCTTGCGTCAAGATTAACACTATCTCTAAACGGACCGAAACAACTTTCCACTTGAGCCTCGTCACCTAGTGGTACCATCAAGTGTGTCCAAAATGATTTCTGAGCCTGTGGTATGTTTGGCACAAACCGTGCACCTATCTTGCACCGACACTAACACTGTCTCCAAAGAGAGAAGTGAGATTCCACATGACCCACATCCCCTAGGAGTTCCATCGGGTGTGTCCAATATGATTTCTGAGCCTATGGTACGTTCGACGCACACCATGCTCCTATCTTGCGTCTGGATTAGCACTATGTCCGAAAGGACCGAAATGAGCTTCCACTTGAGCCTCATCACATAGTGGTACCATCAGGTGCGTCCAAAACGATTTCTGAGCCTATGGTACGTCTAGCGCAAACCATGCACCTTTCTTGCACCGACACTAATACTGTTTCTAAATGGAAAGAAGTGAGATTCCACACGACCCACCTCACCTAGGAGTTCCGTCGGGTGCGTCCAAAATGATTTTCGAGCGTATGGTATGTTCGACGCAAACCGTGCACATATCTTGCATGAAGATTTTCTCTATCTGCAAATGGACTGAAATGAGCTTCCACTTGAGCCTCGTCGCCTAGCGGTACCATCGGGTGCGTCCAAAATGATTTCTAAGCCTATGGTACGTATAGCGTAAACCATGCACCTATCTTGCACCGATACTAACACTGTCTCCAAGCAGAAAGAAGTGAGATTCCACAAGACCCACGTCTCCTAGTAGTTCCGTCGGGTGCATCCAAAACGATGTCCGAGCCTATGGTACATCCGACGCAAATCATCCACCTATCTTGTGTCAATATTAGCACTGTCTCCAAATGAACCAAACAAGCTTTCACTTGAGCCTTGTCACTTCGGAGTACCAACGGGTGCGTCCAAAATGATTTCTGAGCTAATGATACGTTTGGCGCAAACTATGCACCTATCTTGCATCGACACTAACACTATATCCAAAGAGAAAGAAGTGAGATTCCACATGACCCACGTCACCATGGCGTTCCATCGGGTACGTCCAAAATGATTTCCGAGCCTATGTTACGCTCAACGCAAACCATGGACCTATCTTGCGTTAAGATTAGCACTATGTCCGAAAGGACCGAAATAAGCTTCCACTTGACCCTCGTCACCTAGTGGTACCATCGAGTGCGTCCAAAATGATTTCTGAGCCAATAGTATGTCTAGTGCAAACCATGCACCTATCTTGCACCGACACTAACGCCGTCTCCAAACAGAAAGAAGCAAGATTCCAAATGACCCACGTCACCTAAGAGTTCCATCGGGTGCGTGCAAAATGATTTCTGAGCTAATTGTATGTTCGACGCAAACCATGCTCCTATATTGTGTCAAGATTAGCACTATCTTCAAATGCACCGAAATGAGCTTCCACTGGTGCTCGTCACATAGCGGTACCACCGGGTGCGTCCAAAATTATTTCTAAGCCTATGGTACGCCAAGCGCAAAGCAAGCACCTATCTTGCACCGACACTAACACTGTCTCCAAATGGAAAGAAGTGAGATTCCACATGACCAACGTCACCTAGTGATGAGGACATCAACACCAACGATACATCCACGCCGACACGAGTACTAGTTTCTGGTCCTATTACTCGCGCCCGTGCTCATCACATTAATCATCAAGTAAGTTCACTCTTGAGTTCCTGTCCATCATATTTAGACCATGGAGACGCGTGCACTCTTGTTTTGGTTAGAAACCAGGGATAGGACCGAAAGGGACAAGGATTCGTGGAGGTTGAATTCGGACTCCAGGACAGCTCCAACTTGTGATGGTCACCACGGTAGCATACGGACTCGGATTGGGGCGTTCAAGTACTTCATGGAATCATTATGAAGTCTATTTTCATATGGATCTAGAATCAAGTCCATATCTGTTTTGAGGCGGCCGCAATGACTGAATTACGACTGAGAGCTTGTCTGTCCAAAGGTGTTGCGTCACCTTAGTTTGGTCCAATGGGCTGTGTATCAAGTTGGGTCCATTAGGGACGCGTCCTAGGGTTGGAGAATGACCCCAACACCCCCTGGTCGTTACTTCCACCTTCATATACTCCTTAGCCGCCATCAAGAATAGTCGGGTTTTGTTTAGATCAAGTTTAGCTCTCGCTACTTCTTGTAAGCACGCGTGCTGGATCAGCCGCCCGTCTTCTTGTCTTCGGAACCCCACCTTAATTGAGATTGAGTTTGAAACTTTCATCTACATCTAGTAATTTAGTACTTGCTATACTTGTTCTTGCTAGTTCTTTGATTGCTTGCAGGACGAGTGCCCTAGTGGCCGGGTGACGCGCTCCACAAGATCGCAGCAACCATTGGAGGTGGTGTATCGGTTGCTAAGGCGTAGCTTGGAAGGCTGTAGTCGGGCCGTGAACGTTGTCTCCACCCATCAATCGAGTTATCCCACACCTCTCATTGAATGATCGGGAACAAACCCTAGCGGGATCTTATCAGTTGGTAATTAGAGCAAGGTTTATTGGTGAGAGTCTTCCAATCCTTCGTTGTTCTAATTTTTCCTATAGTCCAGAAAAGCCAAAAAAATATAGTAGATTAGTTTTACCCGCGATCCTATAAACCCTTTGAGCCTTTGCTAGCACTGCTTTGTTAGGGCTTGTTGAGTCGTCGGCTACATCGGTTGTGTCGAGTTGCTGGTCTTAGTTTTTGTCCTTTAGAGTTTCGAGTTCTTGTCACGTTCTAGTCACAGCCATGTGCTAACATATAAACCTTCTGTTAGCTGAATCCGAATACATCCTTGTGTTCAAGACCGAGTAGGAATCTGAGTTTGAGACCGAATCCCACGTGGTGTTGAGTTCGAGTTGGAATCGGTTTTTAGTCTGAATTGACAGCTGCCTGGTTGCTATTGTGAGACCGAATCTGAGTACATCTTTGTGCAGCAGTAGTCCTACTTATACTCAAACTCTCCACGACCTGCATATACGTTTTGGTTCAGGTTTTTTTATCGGAATACCCCTATCCTTCGGAAAAAGTTTGTGTGGAGTGTGACTCCTGTGAAGTCTTTTTGTTTATATAATCAGTTTTGAGGATCCCCAGAAAAAAAAGAAAAAAAACAGGAAAAAAGGAAAAAAGAAAAAAGGGGGGGCTGTTCGTTGTGCTTCTCCATTGTTTTCGGTGGTGTGTTGTGACCTCCTTTGTGCCCAGGCTCGCGTCTCTAGCACGGTCTAGGCTAGGACCAGCACAGTACCACCGTTGAACGATTATTCAGCTTGCTTTTGTGACTAACGTGGTCCTAGTACTTCCTTGCTTCAGCCCACCTATAGCTCCACATATTTCGACTATAGCTTGACAGGTGTTGTTGTTGCGGCACCGATGCACTTCATTCCACGGTTGTAGACTTGTTGGTTGTCGTTCCCTCCTGTTGAGCAAGGTAAGAATTAGTAAGAGCTTTTGTAACAGGTTGAGAGTGAGCGCCTTGCAGTTGCTACATCCTAATAGTTGTAGGGCTTTTATTTCTTCACCTGTTTTCTTGTTTCCCTTGTCTTTTAAACCATGTCAGGATCAGAGGATGTTAATAAGAGGCCACAATCTCCTCGCACCAAGGGCATCATTCAACATTTTACAAGGCAAGTGCAGCTGCATACAGAAGGACTTGATCAAGATTTACAGGTGACCAATGACAAGATTGGGCAATTGGAGGCCACCCAACTTGCCTCCAACACCAAGCTTACAGGATTGGAAGCATCTGTTGCCCATATGGATAGAAGCCTTGCTGCTCTTCTGAAGCGTTTTGATGACTTCCACACGAAAGACAAAGAGCACCATAATGAAGACAACAAGGACGAAGAGCGACTCGAAGATAATTATGATGATGATTATACTGTTGATACTGAACATGATGCTCATGACACTCGTGACCGACGTCGCCTATGCCATAATCATAGAGGTATGGGTGGTCACCGCCGACGTGAGGTACCCAATAATAATGATGCTTTCAATAAGATAAAATTTAAGATACCTCCTTTTGATGGTAAATATGATCCTGATGCATACATTACTTGGGAAATTGCCGTTGATCAAAAGTTTGCATGTCATGAATTTCCTGAGAATACACGTGTTAGGGCTGCTACTAGTGAGTTTGTTGATTTTGCTACTGTTTGGTGGATAGAACATGGCAAGAAAAATCCTAATAACATACCACAAACTTGGAATGCTTTGAAACGAATCATGAGGGCCAGATTTGTCCCTTCTTACTATGCACATGATTTGTTAAATAAATTGCAACAACTGAGGCAGGGTGCTAAAAGTGTAGAAGAATATTATCAAGAATTGCAAATGGGTATGTTGCATTGTAATTTAGATGAGGATGAGGAACCTGCTATGGCAAGATTTTTGGGTGGGTTAAATCGTGAAATCCGGGACATTCTTGATTATAAAGAATACACTAACGTAACCCATTTGTTTCATCTTGCTTGTAAAGCTGAAAGGGAAGTGCAGGGGCGGCATGCCAGTGCCAAGAATAATATTTCTGCAGGGAAAACTAATTCATAGCAGCCCCGCATGACTACTACTCCAACTACACGTGCTCCTATGCCAACATCCAGCTACAAACCTCGTGCTACTTCCGCAAATTCAGTGGCAAAGACGACCCAGAAGCCTGCTGCGAGTGCTTCATCCATGGCATCTACAGGTAGAACAAGAGACGTTCAGTGTCACCGGTGCAAGGGATATGGACATGTGATGCGTGACTGTCCAAGCAAGCGTGTTATGGTCGTCAAAGATGATGGTGAGTATTCCTCTGCTAGTGATTTTGATGAAGATACACTTGCTTTGCTTGCTGCTGACCATGTAGGAAGTGAGGAACAACTAGAAGAGCAGATTGGAGCAGAGGATGCAGATCATTATGAGAGCCTCATTGTGCAGCGTGTGCTTAGCACACAAATGGAGAAGGTGGAGCAAAATCAGCGGCATACACTGTTCCAAACAAAGTGTGTCATTAAAGAGCGTTCGTGCCGTTTGATAATTGATGGAGGTAGCTGCAACAACTTAGCTAGCAGTGATATGGTAGAGAAGCTTGCACTTATAACCAAACCGCATCCACATCCATATCACATTCGATGGCTCAACAATAGTGGTAAGGTTAAGGTAACGAGATTGGTGCGAATTCATTTTGCTATTGGATCATATCATGATGTTGTTGAGTGTGATGTTGTGCCTATAGAAGCTTGTCATATTCTGTTAGGTAGACCATGGCAATTTGATACAGATTGTATGCATCATGGTAGATCAAATATGTATTCTCTCATACACCATGATAAGAAAATTGTTTTGCTTCCTATGTCTCCTGAAGCTATTGTGCGTGATGATGTTGCTAAAGCTAAGAAAACTAAATCTGAGATCGATAAAAATGTCAAATCTGTTAGTAGTAACAAAGATGAGATAAGATTGAAAGGACATTGCTTGCTTGCTACTAAATCTGATATTAATGAACTGGTTGCTTCCACTTCTGTTGCCTATGCTTTGGTATGCAAGGGTGCTTTGATTTCAGTTCACGATATGCAGCATTCTTTGCCGCCTGCTATTGCTAACATTTTGCAGGAGTTTTTGGATGTTTTTCCAAGTGAGATACCAGTGGGGCTGCCACCAATATGAGGGATTGAGCACCAAATTGATCTTATTCCTGGTGCATCTTTGCCAAATTGTGCGCCATACAGGACTAATCCGGAAGAAACGAAGGAAATTCAACGACAAGTGCAAGAACTACTCGACAAAGGTTATGTGCATGAGTCCCTTAGTCCTTGTGCTGTTCCTGTCATTTTAGTGCCTAAGAAAGATGGAACATGGCGTATGTGTGTTGATTGTAGAGCTATTAATAATATCATCATTTGATATCGACACCCTATTCCACGATTGGATGATATGCTTGATGAACTGAGTGGTGCTAATGTGTTTTCCAAAGTTGATTTGCGAAGTGGGTACCACCAGATTCGTATGAAATTAGGAGATGAATGGAAAACTGCTTTCAAAACTAAATTTGGTTTATATGAGTGGTTAGTCATGCCTTTTGGGTTAACTAATGCACCTAGTACCTTCATGAGGTTAATGAATGAGGTTCTGCGTGCTTTCATTGGAAAATTTGTTGTAGTCTACTTTGATGATATATTGATTTACATCAAATCTATGGATGAACATCTTGATCACTTACATGTTGTTTTTAATGCTTTATGAGATGCACGTTTATTTGGTAACCTTGAGAAGTGCACCTTTTGCACCGATCGAGTGTCTTTTCTTGGCTATGTTGTGACTCCACAGGGAATTGAGGTTGATCAAGCCAAGGTAGAAGCAATACAGGGATGGCCTGTACCAAAGACTATCACACAAGTGCGGAGTTTCCTAGGACTTGTTGGTTTCTATCGCCGATTTGTGAAGGGCTTTAGTACCATTGCTGCACCTTTGAATGAGCTTACAAAGAAGGAAGTGCCTTTTTGTTGGGGCAAAGTACAAGATAACTCCTTCAATATGCTAAAAGATAAGTTGACACATGCACCTCTCCTCCAACTTCCTGATTTTAATAAGACTTTTGAGCTTGAATGTGATGCTAGCGGAATTGGATTGGGTGGTGTTTTGTTACAAGAAGGCAAACCTGTTGCGTATTTTAGTGAAAAATTGAGCAGGCCTGTTCTAAATTATTCTACATATGATAAGGAATTGTATGCTCTTGTTCACACATTAGAAACATGGCAGCATTACTTGTGGCCCAAAGAGTTTGTTATTCATTCTGATCATGAGTCTTTGAAGCATATTCGTAGTCAAGGGAAATTGAACCGTAGACATGCTAAGTGGGTTGAATTTATTAAATCTTTTCCTTATGTTATTAAGCACAAGAAAGGGAAAGAGAATATTATTGCTGATGCTTTGTCTAGGAGATATACCTAGCTGAATCAACTTGATTACAAAATCTTTGGATTAGAAACAATTAAGGACCAATACCTTAATGATGCCGATTTTAAAGATGTGTTGCTGCATTGTAAAGATGGGAAAGGTTGGAACAAATTCATCTTTAGTGATGGGTTTGTGTTTAGAGCTAACAAGCTATGCATTCCAGCTAGCTCCATTCGTTTGTTGTTGCTGCAGGAAGCGCATGGAGGTGGCTTGATGGGGCATTTTGGAGCTACGAAAACGGAGGACATAGTTGCTGGTCATTTCTTTTGGCCAAAGATGAGAACAGATGTGGAGAGGTTTGTTGCTCGTTGCACGACATGTCAAAAGGCTAAGTCACGGTTAAATCCACACGGTTTGTATTTGCCTCTACCTGTTCCTAGTGCCCCTTGGGAAGATATTTCTATGAATTTTGTGTTGGGTTTGCCAAGGACTAGGAAGGGACGTGATAGTGTGTTTGTGGTTGTTGATAGATTTTCTAAGATGGCACATTTCATACCCTGTCATAAAACGGATGATGCTACTCATATTGCTGATTTGTTCTTTCGAGAAATTGTTCGTTTGCATGGTGTGCCCAACACAATTGTTTCTGATCGTGATGCTAAATTTCTTAGTCATTTTTGGAAGACTTTATGGGGAAAACTGGGGACTAAGCTTTTTTTTCTACTACATGTCATCCCCAAACCAATGGTCAAACTGAAGTTGTCAATAGAACTTTGTCTACTATGTTAAGGGCTGTTTTAAAGAAGAACATTAAGATGTGGGAAGATTGTTTGCCTCATATTGAATTTGCTTATAATCGTTCGCTGCATTCTACTACAAAGATGTGCCCATTTCAGATTGTCTATGGTTTCTTGCCTCGTGCTCCTATTGATTTGATGCCTTTGCCATCTTCTGAAAAACTAAATTTTGATGCTACTAAGCGTGCTGAATTGATGTTAAAACTGCATGAAACAACTAAAGAAAACATAGAGCGTATGAATGCTAAATATTAGTTTGCTGGTGATAAAGGTAGAAAGGAACTAATATTTGAACCTGGAGATTTAGTTTGGTTGCACTTGAGAAAGGATAGGTTTCCTAATTTCAGAAAGTCTAAATTGATGCCTAGGGCTGATGGACAATTTAAAGTGTTAAAGAAAATTATTGATAATGCATATAAACTCGATCTTCCTGCAGAATTTAGGGTTAGTCCCACATTTAACATTGCAGATTTGAAGCCATATTTGGGAGAAGAAGACGAGCTTGAAGTCGAGGATGCCTCAAATGGAAGAGGGGGAGGATGATGAGGACATCAACACCAACGATACATCCACGCCGACACGAGTACCAGTTTCTGGTCCTATTACTCGCGTCCGTGCTCGTCACATTAATCATCAAGTAAGTTCACTCTTGAGTTCGTGTCCATCATATTTAGACCATGGAGACGCGTGCACTCTTGTTTTGGTTAGGAACCAAGGAGAGGACCGAAAGGGACAAGGATTCGCGGAGGCTGAATTTGGACACCAGGACAGCTCCAACTTGTGATGGTCACCACAGTCGCATACGGACTCGGATTGGGGCGTTCAAGTACTTCATGGAATCCTTACGAAGTCTATTTTCATATGGATCTGGAATCAAGTCCATATCTATTTTGAGGCGGCCGCAATGACTGAATTATGACTGAGAGCTTGTCTGTCCAAAGGTGCTGCGTCACCTTAGTTTGGTCCAATGGGCCATGTATCAAGTTGGGTCCATTAGGGACACGTCCTAGGGTTGGAGAACGACCCCAACACTCCCCTGGTCGTTCCTTCCACCTTCATATACTCCTTAGCCTCCATCAAGAATAGTCGGGTTTTGTTTAGATCAAGTTTAGCTCTCGCTACTTGCTTGTAAGCGCGCGTGCTGGATCAGCCGCCCGTCTTCTTGTCTTCGGAACCCCACCTTAATTGAGATTGAGTTTGAAACTTTCATCTACATCTAGTAATTCAGTACTTGCTATACTTGTTCTTGCTAGTTCTTCGATTGCTTGCAGGATGAGTGCCCTAGTGGCCGGGTGACGCGCTCCACAAGATCGTGGCAACCATTGGAGGTGGTGTATCGGTTGCTAAGGCGCAGCTTGGAAGGCTATAGTCGGGCCGTGAACGTCGTCTCCACCCATCAATCGAGTTATCCCACACCTCTCATTCAAAGATCAGGAACAAACCCTAGTGGGATCTTGTCACCTAGGAGTTCCATCGGGTGCGTCTGAAACGATGTCCAAGCCTATTGTACATTCGACGCAAACAGTGCACCTATCTTGCGTCAAGATTAACACTATCTCTAAACGGATCGACACAACTTTCCACTTGAGCCTCATCACCTAGTGGTACCATCGAGTGCGTCCAAAATGATTTCTAAGCCTATGGTACGTTTGGCACAAACCGTGCACCTATCCTGCACCGACACTAACACTGTCTCCAAAGAGAAAGAAGTGAGGTTCCACATGACCCACGTCCCCTAGGAGTTCCATAGGGTGTGTCCAATATGATTTCTGAGCCTATGGTACGTTCGACGCAAATCGTGCTCCTATCTTGCGTCAGGATTAGCACTATGTCCGAAAGGACCGAAATGAGCTTCCACTTGAGCCTCATCACATAGTGGTACCATCAGGTGCGTCCAAAATGATTTCTGAGCCTATGGTACGTCTAGCGCAAACCATGCACCTTTCTTGCACCGACACTAATACTGTCTCTAAATGGAAAGAAGTGAGATTCCACACGACCCACCTCACCTAGGAGTTCCGTTGGGTGCATCCAAAATGATTTTCGAGCGTATGGTACGTTCAATGCAAACCGTGCACCTATCTTGCATGAAGATTTGCATTATCTCCAAATGGACTGAAATGAGCTTCCACTTGAGCCTTGTCGCCTAGTGGTACCATCGGATGCGTCCAAAACGATTTTTAAGCCTATGGTACGTCTAGCGCAAACCATGCACCTATCTTGCACCGATACAAACACTATCTCCAAGCAGAAAGAAGTGAGATTCCACATGACCCACATCTCCTAGTAGTTCCGTCGGGTGCGTCCAAAACGATGTCCGAGCCTATGGTATGTCCGACGCAAATCATACACCTATCTTGTGTCAATATTAGCACTATCTCCAAATGGACCAAACGAGCTTTCACTTGAGCCTCGTCACTTCGGAGTACCAACGGGTGCGTCCAAAATCATTTCTGAGCTGATGGTACATTTGGCGCAAACTATGAACCTATCTTGCATCGACACTAACACTATATCCAAAGAGAAAGAAGTGAGATTCCACATGACCCACGTCACCATGGAGCTCCGTCGGGTACATCCAAAATGATTTCCGAGCCTACGTTACGCTCAACGCAAACCATGGACCTATCTTGCGGCAAGATTAGCACTATGTCCGAAAGGACCGAAATGACCTTCGACTCGAGCCTCGTCACCTAGTGGTACCATCGAGTGCGTCCAAAATGATTTCTGAGCCTATGGTACGTCTAGCGCAAACCATGCACCTTTCTTGCACCGACACTAATACTGTCTCTAAATGGAAAGAAGCAAGATTCCAAATGACCCACGTCACCTATGAGTTCCATCGGGTGCGTGCAAAATGATTTCTGAGCTGATGGTATGTTCGACGCAAACCATGCTCCTATCTTGTGTCAAGATTAGCACTATCTTCAATTGCACCGAAATGAGCTTCCACTGGAGCTCGTCACCTAGCGGTACCACCGGGTGCGTCCAAAATGATTTCTAAGCCTATGGTACATCAAGCGCAAAGCATGCAAGTATCTTACACCGACACTAACACTATCTCCCAATGGAAAGAAGTGAGATTCCACATGACCCACGTCACCTAGGAGTTCCATCGAGTGCATCTAAAATGATGTCCGAGCCTATCATACATTCGACGCAAACAGTGCACCTGTCTTGCGTCAAGATTAACACTATCTCTAAACGGACCGAAACAACTTTCCACTTGAGCCTCGTCACCTAGTGGTACCATCGAGTGCCTCCAAAATGATTTCTGAGCCAATGGTACGTTTGGCACAAACCGTGCACCTATCTTGCGCCGACACTAACACTGTCTCCAAAGAGAAAGAAGTGAGATTCCACATGACCCACGTCCCCTAGGAGTTCCATCGGGTGTGTCCAATATGATTTCTGAGCTTATGGTACGTTCGACGCAAACCGTGCTCCTATCTTGCGTCAGGATTAGCACTATGTCCGAAAGGACCGAAATGAGCTTCCACTTGAGCCTCATCACATAGTGGTACCATCAGGTGCGTCCAAAACGATTTCTGAGCCTATTGTACGTCTAGCGCAAACCATGCACCTTTCTTGCACCGACACTAATACTGTCTCTAAATGGAAAGAAGTGAGATTCCACACGACTCACCTCACCTAGGAGTTCCGTTGGGTGCGTCCAAAATGATTTTCGAGCGTATGGTACGTTCGACGCAAACCGTGCACCTATCTTGCATGAAGATTTGCACTATCTCTAAATGGACTGAAATGAGCTTCCACTTGAGCCTCTTCGCCTAGTAGTACCATCGGGTGCGTCCAAAACGATTTCTAAGCCTATGGTACGTCTAGCGCAAACCATGCACCTATCTTGCACTGATACTAACACTGCCTCCAAATGGAAAGAAGTGAGATTCCACACGACCCACGTCTCCTAGTAGTTCCGTCGGGTGCATCCAAAACCATGTCCAAGCCTATGGTACGTTCGACGCAAATCATGCACCTATCTTGTGTCAAGATTAGCACTATCTCCAAATGGACCGAAACGAGCTTTCACTTGAGCCTCGTCACTTCAGAGTACCAACAGGTGCGTCCAAAATGATTTATGAGATGATGGTACGTTTGGCGCAAACCATGCACCTATCTTGCACCGACACTAACACTATATCCAAAGAGAAAGAAGTGAGATTCCACATGACCCACGTCACCATGGAGTTCAATCGGGTACGTCCAAAATGATTTCCGAGCCTATGTTACGCTCAACGCAAACCATGGACCTATCTTGCGGCAAGATGAGCACTATGTCCGAAAGGACCGAAATGAGCTACCACTTGAGCCTCGTCACCTAGTGGTACCATCGAGTGCGTCCAAAATGATTTCTGAGCCAATAGTATGTCTAGTGCAAACCATGCACCTATCTTGCACCGACACTAACACCATCTCCAAACGGAAAGAAGCAAGATTTCAATTGACCCACGTCACCTATGAGTTCCATCAGGTGCGTGCAAAACGATTTCTGAGCTGATGGTATGTTCGACACAAACCGTGCTCCTATCTTGTGTCAAGATTAGCACTATCTTCAAATGCACCGAAATGAGCTTCCACTGGAGCTCGTCACCTAGCAGTACCACCTGCTGCGTCCAAAATGATTTCTAAGCCTATGGTACGTCAAGCGCAAAGCATGCACCTATCTTGCACCGACACTAACACTATCTCCAAATGGAAAGAAGTGAGATTCCACATGACCCACGTCACCTAGGAGTTTCATCGGGTGCGTCTAAAGCGATGTCTGAGCCTATCGTACATTTGACGCAAACAGTGCACCTATCTTGCGTCAAGATTAACACTATCTCTAAACGGACCGAAACAACTTTCCACTTGAGCCTCGTCACCTAGTGGTACTATTGAGTGCGTCCAAAATGATTTATGAGCCTATGGTACGTTTGGCACAAACCGTGCACCTATCTTGCACCGACACTAACACTGTCTCCAAAGAGAAAGAAGTGAGGTTCCATATGACCCACGTCCCCTAGGAGTACCATCGGGTGTGTCCAATATGATTTCTGAGCCCATGGTACGTTCGACGCAAATCCGTGCTCCTATCTTACGTCAGGATCTGTACTATGTCCGAAAGGACAGAAATGAGCTTCCACTTGAGCCTCATCACATAGTGGTACCATCTAGTGCGTCCAAAACGATTTCTAAGCCTATGGTACGTCTAGCGCAAACCATGCACCTTTCTTGCACCGACACTAATACTGTCTCTAAATGGAAAGAAGTGAGATTCCACACGACCCACCTCACCTAGGAGTTCCGTCGGGTGCGTCCAAAATGATTTTTGAGCGTATGGTACGTTCGACGCAAACCATGCAGCTATCTTGCATGAAGATTTGCACTATCTCCAAATGGACTGAAATGAGCTTCCACTTGAGCCTCGTCGTCTAGTGGTACCATCGGGTGCGTCCAAAACGATTTCCAAGCCTATGGTAAGTCTAGCGCAAACCATGCACCTATCTTGCACCGATACTAACACTGTCTCCAAGCAGAAAGAAGTGAGATTCCACACTGTCTCCAAAACGATGTCCGAGCCTGTGGTACATCCGACACAAATCATGCACCTATCTTGTGTCAAGATTAGTACTGTCTCCAAATGGACCGAAACGAGCCTTCTCTTGAGCCTCGTCACTT
>NW_027098058.1:0-21408 GCF_019320115.1 Miscanthus floridulus | reverse complement strand
ATACGAGTACCATCGGGTGTGTCCAAAATGATTTTCGAGCCTATTGTATGTTCGGCACAAACCGTGCCCCTATCTTGCACCGACACTGGGCTCCCAACGGACTGAAAACAAGACTCCACATGATCCACGTCACCTAGGAGTTCCATCGGGTGTGTCGAAAATGATTTCTGAGCCAATGGTATGTTCGGCGCCAACCGTGCACCTATCTTGCACCGACACTGGCTCCTAACAGACCGAAACGAGGTTCCACTTGACCCACGTCACCTAGGAGTACCATCGGGTGGTGTCCAAAACAATTTCCCAAGCCTATGGTATGTTCGGCGCCAACCCGTGCACCTATCTTGCACCGACACTGGCTCCTAACAGACCGAAACGAGATTCCACTTGACCCACGTCACTTAGGAGTTCCATCGGGTGTGTTCCAAAATGATTTCCGAGCCAATGGTATGTTCGGCGCCAACCGTGTGCACCTATCTTGCCCCGACACTGGCTCCCAATAGACCGAAACGAGATTCCAATTGAACCCACGTCACCTAGGAGTACCATCGGGTGCATCCAAAATGATTTCTGAGCCAATGGTATGTTCGGCGCAAACCATTGCCCCTATCTTGCAACCGACACTGGCTCCCAACAGACCGAAACGAGGTTCCACATGACCACGTCACCTAGGAGTTCCATCGGGTGTGTCCAAAATGATTTCTGAGCCAATGGTATGTTCGGCGCCAACCGTGCACCTACCTTGCACCGACACTGGCTCCCAACAGACCGAAACTGAGATTCCACTTGACCCACGTCACCTAGGAGTACCATCGGGTGTGTCCCAAATGATTTCCGAGCCTATGGTATGTTCGGCGCCAACCGTGCACCTATCTTGCACCGACACTGGCTCCTAACAGACCGAAACAAGATTCCACTTGACCCACGTCACCTACGAGTACCATCGGGTGCGTCCAAAATGATTTCTGAGCCTATGGTATGTTCGGCACAAACCGTGCACCTATCTTGCACGGACACTGGCTCCCAACGGACTGAAACAAGACTCCACATGACCCACGTCACCTAGGAGTTCCATCGGGTGTGTCCAAAACGATTTCCGAGCCAATGGTATGTTCGGCGCCAACCGTGCAACTATCTTGCACCGACACTGGCTCCCAACAGACCGAAACGAGATTCCAATTGACCCACGTCACCTAGGAGTACCATCGGGTGCGTCCAAAATGATTTCTGAGCCTATGGTGTGTTCGTCGCAAACCGTGCCCCTATCTTGCACCGACACTGGCTCCCAACGGACTGAAACAAGACTCCACATGACCCACGTCACCTAGGTAGTTCCATCGGGGTGTGTCGAAAACAATTTCTGAGCCAATGGTATGTTCAGCGCCAACCGTGCACCTATCTTGCACCGACACTGGCTCCTAACAGACCGAAACGAGGTTCCACTTGACCCACGTCACCTAGGAGTACCATCGGGTGTGTCCAAAATGATTTCCAAGCCTATGGTATGTTTCGGCGCCAACCGTGCACCTATCTTGCACCGACACTGGCTCCTAACAGACCGAAACGAGATTCCACTTGACCCACGTCACTTAGGAGTTCCATCGGGTGTGTCCAAAATGATTTCCGAGCCAATGGTATGTTCGGCGCCAACCAGTGCACCTATCTTGCCCCGACACTGGCTCCCAACAGACCGAAACAAGATTCCAATTGACCCACGTCACCTAGGAGTACCATCGGGTGCATCCAAAATGATTTCTGAGCCAATGGTATGTTCGGCGCAAACCATGCCCCTATCTTGCACCGACACTGGCTCCCAACGGACTGAAACAAGACTCCACATGACCCACGTCACCTAGAAGTTCCATCGGGTGTGTCCAAATGATTTCTGAGCCAATGGTATGTTCGGCGCCAACCGTGCACCTACCTTGCACCGACACTGGCTCCCAACAGACCGAAACGAGATTCCACTTGACCCACGTCACCTAGGAGTACCATCGGGTGCATCCAAAATGATTTCCGAGCCTATGGTATGTTCGGCGCAAACCGTGCCCCTATCTTGCACCGACACTGGCTCCCAACGGACTAAACAAGACTCCACATGACCCACGTCACCTAGGAGTTCCATCGGGTGTGTCGAAAATGATTTCTGAGCCAATGGTATGTTCGGCGCCAACCGTGCACCTATCTTGCACCGACACTGGCTCCTAACAGACCGAAACGAGGTTCCACTTGACCCACGTCACCTAGGAGTACCATCGGGTGTGTCCAAAACGATTTCCAAGCCTGTGGTATGTTTGGCGCCAATCGTGCACCTATCTTGCACCGACACTGGCTCCTAACAGACCGAAACGAGATTCCACTTGACCCACGTCACTTAGGAGTTCCATCGGGTGTGTCCAAAATGATTTCCGAGCCAATGGTATGTTCGGCGCCAACCGTGCACCTATCTTGCCCCGACACTGGCTCCCAACAGACCGAAACGAGATTCCAATTGACCCACGTCACCTAGGAGTACCATCGGGTGCATCCAAAATGATTTCTGAGCCAATGGTATGTTCGGCGCAAACCATACCCCTATCTTGCACCGACACTGGCTCCCAACAGACTGAAACAAGACTCCACATGACCCACGTCACCTAGGAGTTCCATCGGGTGTGTCCAAAATGATTTCTGAGCCAATGGTATGTTCGGCGCCAACCGTGCACCTACCTTGCACCGACACTGGCTCCCAACAGACCGAAATGAGATTCCACTTGACCCACGTCACCTAGGAGTACCATCGGGTGTGTCCAAAATGATTTCCGAGCCTTTGGTATGTTCGGCGCCAACCGTGCACCTATCTTGCACCGACACTGGCTCCTAACAGACCAAAATGAGATTCCACTTGACCCACGTCACATACGAGTACCATCGGGTGTGTCCAAAATGATTTTCGAGCCTATGGTATGTTCGGCACAAACCGTGCACCTATCTTGCATGGACACTGGCTCCCAACGGACTGAAACAAGACTCCACATGACCCACGTCACCTAGGAGTTCCATCGGGTGTGTCCAAAACGATTTCCGAGCCTATGGTATGTTCCGCGCCAACCGTGCACCTATCTTGCATCGACACTGGCTCCCAATGGACAGAAACAAGACTCCACATGACCCACGTCACCTAGGAGTTCCATCGGGTGTGTCCAAAACAATTTCCGAGCCTATGGTATGTTCGGCGCCAACCGTTCACCTATCTTGCACCAACACTGGCTCCCAACAGACCGAAATGAGATTCCGCATGACCCACATCACCTAGGAGTACCATCGGGTGCGTCCAAAACGATTTCCAAGCCTATGGTATGTTCAGCGCCAACCGTGCACCTATCTTGCACCGACACTGGCTCCTAACAGACCGAAACGAGGTTCCACTTGACCCACATCACCTAGGAGTACCATCGGGTGTGTCCAAAAATGATTTCCAAGCCTATGTTATGTTCGGCGCCAACCGTGCACCTATCTTGCACCGACACTGGCTCCTAACAGACCGAAACGAGATTCCACTTGACCCACGTCACTTAGGAGTTCCATCGGGTGTGTCCAAAATGATTTCCGAGCCAATGGTATGTTCGGCGCCAACCGTGCACCTATCTTGCCCCGACACTGGCTCCCAACAGACCGAAACAAGATTCCAATTGACCCACGTCACCTAGGAGTACCATCGGGTGCATCCAAAATGATTTCTTAGCCAATGGTATGTTCGGCGCAAACCATGCCCCTATCTTGCACCGACACTGGCTCCCAACGGACTGAAACAAGACTCCACATGACCCACGTCTCCTAGAAGTTCCATCGGGTGTGTCCAAAATGATTTCTGAGCCAATGGTATGTTCGGCGCCAACCGTGCACCTACCTTGCACCGACACTGGCTCCCAATAGACTGAAATGAGATTCCACTTGACCCACGTCACCTAGGAGTACCATCGGGTGCATCCAAAATGATTTCCGAGCCTATGGTATGTTCGGCGCAAACCGTGCCCCTATCTTGCACCGACACTGGCTCCCAACGGACTAAAACAAGACTCCACATGACCCACGTCACCTAGGAGTTCCATCAGGTGTGTCCAAAACGATTTCTAAGCCAATGGTATGTTCGGCGCCAACCGTGCACCTATCTTGCACCGACACTGGCTCCCAACAGACCGAAACGAGATTCCACATGACCCAACAGACCGAAACGAGTTCCATCAGGTGTGTCCAAAACGATTTCCGAGCCAATGGTATGTTGGCGCCAACCGTGCACCTATCTTGCACCGACACTGGCTCCCAACAGTCCGAAATGAGATTCCACTTGACCCACGTCACTTAGGAGTTCCATCGGGTGTGTCCAAAATGATTTCCGAGCCTATGGTATGTTCGGCGCCAACCGTGCACCTATCTTGCACCGACACTGGCTCCTAACAGACCGAAACGAGATTCCACTTGACCCACGTCACCTACGAGTACCATCGGGTGCGTCCAAAATGATTTCTGAGCCTATGGTATGTTCGGCACAAACAGTGCACCTATCTTGCACGGACACTGGCTCCCAACAGACTGAAACAAGACTCCACATGACCCACGTCACCTAGGAGTTCCATCGGGTGTGTCCAAAACAATTTCCGAGCCTATGGTATGTTCCGCACCAACCGTGCACCTATCTTGCACCGACACTGGCTCCCAACGGACAGAAACAAGACTCCACATGACCCACGTCACCTAGGAGTTCCATCGGGTGTGTCCAAAATGATTTCCGAGCCAATGGTATGTTCGGCGCCAACCGTGCAACTATCTTGCACCGACACTGGCTCCCAACAGACCGAAACGAGATTCCAATTGACCCATGTCACCTAGGAGTACCATCGGGTGCGTCCAAAATGATTTCTGAGCCTATGGTGTGTTCAGCGCAAACCGTGCCCCTATCTTGCACCGACACTGGCTCCCAACAGACTGAAACAAGACTCCACATGACCCACGTCACCTAGGAGTTCCATCGGGTGTGTCGAAAACAATTTCTGAGCCAATGGTATGTTCAGCGCCAACCGTGCACCTATCTTGCACCGACACTGGCTCCTAACAGACCAAAACAAGGTTCCACTTGACCCATGTCACCTAGGAGTACCATCGGGTGTGTCCAAAATGATTTCCAAGCCTATGGTATGTTCGGCGCCAACCGTGCACCTATCTTGCATCGACACTGGCTCCTAACAGACCGAAACGAGATTCCACTTGACCCACGTCACTTAGGAGTTCCATCGGGTGTGTCCAAAATGATTTCCAAGCCAATGGTATGTTCGGCGCCAACCGTGCACCTATCTTGCCCGACACTGGCTCCCAACAGACCGAAACGAGATTCCAATTGACCCACGTCACCTAGGAGTACCATCGGGTGCATCCAAAATGATTTCTGAGCCAATGGTATGTTCGGCGCAAACCATGCCCCTATCTTGCACCGACACTGGATCCCAACGGACTGAAACAAGACTCCACATGACCCACGTCACCTAGAAGTTCCATCGGGTGTGTCCAAAATGATTTCTGAGCCAATGGTTTGTTCGGCGCCAACCGTGCACCTACCTTGCACCGACACTGGCTCCCAACAGACCAAAACGAGATTCCACTTGACCCACGTCACCTAGGAGTACCATCGGGTGCGTCCAAAATGATTTCCGAGCCTACGGTATGTTCGGCGCAAACCGTGCCCCTATCTTGCACCGACACTGGCTCCCAACGGACTGATACAAGACTCCACATGATCCCACGTCACCTAGGAGTTCCATCGGGTGTGTCGAAAATGATTTCTGAGCCAATGGTATGTTCGGCGCCAACCGTGCACCTATCTTGCACCGACACTGGCTCCTAACAGACCGAAACGAGGTTCCACTTGACCCACGTCACCTAGGAGTACCATCGGGTGTGTCCAAAACGATTTCCAATCCTATGGTATGTTCGGCGCCAA
Source organism: Miscanthus floridulus (assembly GCF_019320115.1). Taxonomy (NCBI): domain Eukaryota; kingdom Viridiplantae; phylum Streptophyta; class Magnoliopsida; order Poales; family Poaceae; genus Miscanthus; species Miscanthus floridulus. The sequence continues at coordinate 15,437 of NW_027098058.1, read as the reverse complement.
CCGTGCACCTATCTTGCACCGACACTGGCTCCTAACAGACCGAAACGAGATTCCACTTGACCCACGTCACTTAGGAGTTCCATCGGGTGTGTCCAAAATAATTTCCGAGCCAATGGTATGTTCGGCGCCAACCGTGCACCTATCTTGCCCCGACACTGGCTCCCAACAGACCGAAACGAGATTCCAATTGACCCACGTCACCTAGGAGTACCATCGGGTGCATCCAAAATGATTTCTGAGCCAATGGTATGTTCGGCGCAAACCATGCCCCTATCTTGCACCGACACTGGCTCCCAATAGACTAAAACAAGACTCCACATGACCCACGTCACCTAGGAGTTCCATCGGGTGTGTCCAAAATAATTTCTGAGCCAATGGTATGTTCGGCGCCAACCGTGCACCTACCTTGCACCGACACTGGCTCCCAACAGACCGAAATGAGATTCCACTTGACCCACGTCACCTAGGAGTACCATCGGGTGTGTCCAAAACGATTTCCGAGCCTATGGTATGTTTAGCGCCAACCGTGCACCTATCTTGCACCGACACTGGCTCCTAACAGACCAAAACGAGATTCCACTTGACCCACATCACATACGAGTACCATCGGGTGCGTCCAAAATGATTTTCGAGCCTATGGTATGTTCGGCACAAACCGTGCACCAATCTTGCACGGACACTGGCTCCCAACGGACTGAAACAAGACTCCACATGACCCACGTCACCTAGGAGTTCCATCGGGTGTGTCCAAAATGATTTCCGAGCCTATGGTATGTTCCGCGCCAACCGTGCACCTATCTTGCACCGACACTGGCTCCCAACGGACAGAAACAAGACTCCACATGACCCACGTCACCTAGGAGTTCCATCGGGTGTGTCCAAAACGATTTCCGAGCCTATGGTATGTTCGGCGCCAACCGTTCACCTATCTTGCACCAACACTGGCTCCCAACAGACCGAAACGAGATTCCACATGACCCACATCACCTAGGAGTACCATCGGGTGCGTCCAAAATGATTTCCGAGCCAATGGTATGTTCGGCGCAAACCGTGCCCCTATCTTGCACCGACACTGGCTCCCAACGGACTGAAACAAGACTCCACATGACCCACGTCACCTAGGAGTTCCATCGGGTGTGTCCAAAACGATTTCCGAGCCAATGGTATGTTCGGCGCCAACCGTGCAACTATCTTGCACCGACACTGGCTCCCAACAGACCGAAACGAGATTCCAATTGACCCACGTCACCTAGGAGTACCATCGGGTGCGTCCAAAATGATTTCCGAGCCAATGGTATGTTCGGCGCAAACCATGCCCCTATCTTGCACCGACACTGGCTCCCAACGGACTGAAACAAGACTCCACATGACCCACGTCACCTAGAAGTTCCATCGGGTGTGTCCAAAATGATTTCTGAGCCAATGGTATGTTCGGCGCCAACCGTGCACCTATCTTGCACCGACACTGGCTCCTAACAGACCGAAACGAGGTTCCACTTGACCCACGTCACCTAGGAGTACCATCGAGTGTGTCCAAAACGATTTCCAAGCCTATGGTATGTTCGGCGCCAACCGTGCACCTATCTTGCACCGACACTGGCTCCCAACAGACCGAAACGAGATTCCACATGACCCAACAGACCGAAACGAGTTCCATCAGGTGTGTCCAAAATGATTTCCGAGCCAATGGTATGTTGGCGCCAACCGTGCACCTATCTTGCACCGACACTGGCTCCCAACAGTCCGAAATGAGGTTCCACTTGACCCACGTCACTTAGGAGTTCCATCGGGTGTGTCCAAAACGATTTCCGAGCCTATGGTATGTTCGGCGCCAACCGTGCACCTATCTTGCACCGACACTGGCTCCTAACAGACCGAAACGAGATTCCACTTGACCCACGTCACCTACGAGTACCATCGGGTGCGTCCAAAATGATTTCTGAGCCTATGGTATGTTTGGCACAAACCGTGCACCTATCTTGCACGGACACTGGCTCCCAACGGACTGAAACAAGACTCCACATGACCCACGTCACCTAGGAGTTCCATCGGGTGTGTCCAAAACGATTTCCGAGCCTATGGTATGTTCCGCGCCAACCGTGCACCTATCTTGCACCGACACTGGCTCCCAACGGACAGAAACAAGACTCCACATGACCCACGTCACCTAGGAGTTCCATCGGGTGTGTCCAAAATGATTTCCGAGCCTATGGTATGTTCGGCGCCAACTATTCACCTATCTTGCACCAACACTGGCTCCCAACAGACCGAAACGAGATTCCGCATGACCCACATCACCTAGGAGTACCATCGGGTGCGTCCAAAATGATTTCCAAGCCAATGGTATGTTCGGCGCAAACCGTGCCCCTATCTTGCACCGACACTGGCTCCCAACGGACTGAAACAAGACTCCACATGACCCACGTCACCTAGGAGTTCCATCGGGTGTGTCCAAAACGATTTCCGAGCCAATGGTATGTTCGGCGCCAACCGTGCAACTATCTTGCACCGACACTGGCTCCCAACAGACCGAAACGAGATTCCAATTGACCCACGTCACCTAGGAGTACCATCGGGTGCGTCCAAAATGATTTCTGAGCCTATGGTGTGTTCGGCGCAAACCGTGCCCCTATCTTAGCACCGACACTGGCTCCCAACGGACTGAAACAAGACTCCACATGACCCACGTCACCTAGGAGTTCCATCGGGTGTGTCGAAAATGATTTCTGAGCCAATGGTATGTTCGGCGCCAACCGTGCACCTATCTTGCACCGACACTGGCTCCTAACAGACCGAAACGAGGTTCCACTTGACCCACGTCACCTAGGAGTACCATCGAGTGTGTCCAAAACGATTTCCAAGCCTATGGTATGTTCGGCGCCAACTGTGCACCTATCTTGCACCGACACTGGCTCCTAACAGACCGAAACGAGATTCCACTTGACCCACGTCACTTAGGAGTTCCATCGGGTGTGTCCAAAATGATTTCCGAGCCAATGGTATGTTCGGTGCCAACCGTGCACCTATCTTGCCCCGACACTGGCTCCCAACAGACCGAAACGAGATTCCAAATGACCCAAGTCACCTAGGAGTACCATCGGGTGCATCCAAAATGATTTCTGAGCCAATGGTATGTTCGGCGCAAACCATGCCCCTATCTTGCACCGACACTGGCTCCCAACGGACTGAAACAAGACTCCACATGACCCACGTCACCTAGGAGTTCCATCGGGTGTGTCCAAAATGATTTCTGAGCCAATGGTATGTTCGGCGCCAACCGTGCACCTACCTTGCACCGACACTGGCTCCCAACAGACCAAAACGAGATTCCACTTGACCCACGTCACCTAGGAGTACCATCGGGTGCGTCCAAAATGATTTCCGAGGCTATGGTATGTTCAGCGCAAACCGTGCCCCTATCTTGCACCGACACTGGCTCCCAACGGACTGAAACAAGACTCCACATGACCCACGTCACCTAGGAGTTCCATTAGGTGTGTCCAAAATGATTTCTAAGCCAATGGTATGTTCGGCGCCAACCGTGCACCTATCTTGCACCGACACTGGCTCCCAACAGACCGAAACGAGATTCCACATGACCCAACAGACCGAAACAAGTTCCATCGGGTGTGTCCAAAACGATTTCCAAGCCAATGGTATGTTGGCGCCAACCGTGCACCTATCTTGCACCGACACTGGCTCCCAACAGTCCGAAATGAGATTCCACTTGACCCACGTCACTTAGGAGTTCCATCGGGTGTGTCCAAAATGATTTCCGAGCCAATGGTATGTTTGGCGCCAACCGTGCACCTATCTTGCACCGACACTGGCTCCCAACAGACCGAAACGAGATTCCAATTGACCCACGTCACCTAGGAGTACCATTGGGTGCGTCCAAAATGATTTCTGAGCCAATGGTATGTTTGGCGCAAACCATGCCCCTATCTTGCACCGACACTGGCTCCCAATGGACTGAAATAAGACTCCACATGACCCACGTCACCTAGGAGTTCCATCGGGTGTGTCCAAAATGATTTCTGAGCTAATGGTATGTTCGTCGCCAACCGTGCACCTACCTTGCACCGACACTGGCTCCCAACAGACCGAAACGAGATTCCACATGACCCACATGACCTAGGAGTACCATCGGGTGCATCCAAAATGATTTCCGAGCCTATGGTATGTTCGGCACAAACCGTGCACCTATCTTGCACGGACACTGGCTCCCAAAGGACTAAAACAAGACTCCACATGACCCACGTCACCTAGGAGTTCCATCGGGTGTGTCCAAAATGATTTCTGAGCCAATGGTATGTTCGGCGCCAACCGTGCACCTATCTTGCACCGACACTGGCTCCCAACATACCGAAACAAATTCTAATTGACCCACGTCACCTAGGAGTACCATCGGGTGCGTCTAAAATGATTTCTGAGCCTATGGTATGTTTGGCACAAACCGTGCACCTATCTTGCACGGACACTGGCTCCCAACGGACTGAAACAAGACTCCACATGACCCACGTCACCTAGGAGTTCCATCGGGTGTGTCCAAAACGATTTCCGAGCCTATGGTATGTTCCGCGCCAACCGTGCACCTATCTTGCACCGACACTGGCTCCCAACGGACAGAAACAAGACTCCACATGACCCACGTCACCTAGGAGTTCCATCGGGTGTGTCCAAAATGGTTTCCGAGCCTATGGTATGTTCGGCGCCAACTATTCACCTATCTTGCACCAACACTGGCTCCCAACAGACCGAAACGAGATTCCGCATGACCCACATCACCTAGGAGTACCATCGGGTGCGTCCAAAATGATTTCCGAGCCAATGGTATGTTCGGCGCAAACCGTGCCCCTATCTTGCACCGACACTGGCTCCCAACGGACTGAAACAAGACTCCACATGACCCACGTCACCTAGGAGTTCCATCGGGTGTGTCCAAAACGATTTCCGAGCCAATGGTATGTTCGGCGCCAACCGTGCAACTATCTTGCACCGACACTGGCTCCCAACAGACCGAAACGAGATTCCAATTCACCCACGTCACCTAGGAGTACCATCGGGTGCGTCCAAAATGATTTCTGAGCCTATGGTGTGTTCGGCGCAAACCGTGCCCCTATCTTGCACCGACACTGGCTCCCAACGGACTGAAACAAGACTCCACATGACCCACGTCACCTAGGAGTTCCATCGGGTGTGTCGAAAATGATTTCTGAGCCAATGGTATGTTCGGCGCCAACCGTGCACCTATCTTGCACCGACACTGGCTCCTAACAGACCGAAATGAGGTTCCACTTGACCCACGTCACCTAGGAGTACCATCGAGTGTGTCCAAAACGATTTCCAAGCCTATGGTATGTTCGGCGCCAACTGTGCACCTATCTTGCACCGACACTGGCTCCTAACAGACCGAAACGAGATTCCACTTGACCCACGTCACTTAGGAGTTCCATCGGGTGTGTCCAAAATGATTTCCGAGCCAATGGTATGTTCGGTGCCAACCGTGCACCTATCTTGCCCCGACACTGGCTCCCAACAGACCGAAACGAGATTCCAAATGACCCAAGTCACCTAGGAGTACCATCGGGTGCATCCAAAATGATTTCTGAGCCAATGGTATGTTCGGCGCAAACCATGCCCCTATCTTGCACCGACACTGGCTCCCAACGGACTGAAACAAGACTCCACATGACCCACGTCACCTAGGAGTTCCATCGGGTGTGTCCAAAATGATTTCTGAGCCAATGGTATGTTCGGCGCCAACCGTGCACCTACCTTGCACTGACACTGGCTCCCAACAGACCAAAACGAGATTCCACTTGACCCACGTCACCTAGGAGTACCATCGGGTGCGTCCAAAATGATTTCCGAGGCTATGGTATGTTCAGCGCAAACCGTGCCCCTATCTTGCACCGACACTGGCTCCCAACGGACTGAAACAAGACTCCACATGACCCACGTCACCTAGGATGTTCCATTAGGTGTGTCCAAAATGATTTCTAAGCCAATGGTATGTTCGGCGCCAACCGTGCACCTATCTTGCACCGACACTGGCTCCCAACAGACCGAAACGAGATTCCACATGACCCAACAGACCGAAACAAGTTCCATCGGGTGTGTCCAAAACGATTTCCGAGCCAATGGTATGTTGGCGCCAACCGTGCACCTATCTTGCACCGAACACTGGCTCCCAACAGTCCGAAATGAGATTCCACTTGACCCACGTCACTTAGGAGTTCCATCGGGTGTGTCCAAAATGATTTCCGAGCCAATGGTATGTTTGGCGCCAACCGTGCACCTATCTTGCACCGACACTGGCTCCCAACAGACCGAAACGAGATTCCAATTGACCCACGTCACCTAGGAGTACCATTGGGTGCGTCCAAAATGATTTCTGAGCCAATGGTATGTTTGGCGCAAACCATGCCCCTATCTTGCACCGACACTGGCTCCCAATGGACTGAAATAAGACTCCACATGACCCACGTCACCTAGGAGTTCCATCGGGTGTGTCCAAAATGATTTCTGAGCTAATGGTATGTTCGTCGCCAACCGTGCACCTACCTTGCACCGACACTGGCTCCCAACAGACCGAAACGAGATTCCACATGACCCACATGACCTAGGAGTACCATCGGGTGCATCCAAAATGATTTCCGAGCCTATGGTATGTTCGGCACAAACCGTGCACCTATCTTGCACGGACACTGGCTCCCAAAGGACTAAAACAAGACTCCACATGACCCACGTCACCTAGGAGTTCCATCGGGTGTGTCCAAAATGATTTCTGAGCCAATGGTATGTTCGGCGCCAACCGTGCACCTATCTTGCACCGACACTGGCTCCCAACATACCGAAACAAATTCTAATTGACCCACGTCACCTAGGAGTACCATCGGGTGCGTCTAAAATGATTTCTAAGCCTATGGTATGTTCAGCGCAAACCGTGCCCCTATCTTGCACCGACACTGGCTCCCAACGGACTAAAACGAGACTCCACATGACCCATGTCACCTAGGAGTTCCATCGGGTGTGTCCAAAATGATTTCTGAGCCAATGGTATGTTCGGCGCCAACCGTGCACCTATCTTGCACCGACACTGGCTCCCAACAGACCAAAACGAGATTCCACTTGACCCACGTCACCTAGGAGTACCATCGGGTGTGTCCAAAATGATTTCCGAGCCTATGGTATGTTCGGCGCCAACCGTGCACCTATCTTGCACCGACACTGGCTCCTAATAGACAGAAACGAGATTCCACTTGACCCACGTCACCTAGGAGTACCATCGGGTGCGTCCAAAATGATTTCTGAGCCTATGGTATGTTCGGCACAAACCGTGCACCTATCTTGTACAGACACTGGCTCCCAACGGACTGAAACAAGACTCCACATGACCCACGTCACCTAGGAGTTCCATCGGGTGTGTCCAAAATGATTTCTGAGCCAATGGTATGTTCGGCGCCAACCGTTCACCTATCTTGCACCGACACTGGCTCCCAACAGACCGAAACGAGATTCCACTTGACCCACGTCACCTAGGAGTACCATCGGGTGCGTCCAAAATGATTTCCGAGCCAATGGTATGTTCGGCGCAAACCATGCCCCTATCTTGCACCGACACTGGCTCCCAACAGACTGAAACAAGACTCCACATGACCCACGTCACCTAGAAGTTCCATCGGGTGTGTCCAAAATGATTTATGAGCCTATGGTATGTTCGGCGCAAACCGTGCCCCTATCTTGCACCGACACTGGCTCCCAACGGACTAAAACAAGACTCCACATGACCCACATCACCTAGGAGTTCCATCAGGTGTGTCCAAAACGATTTCTAAGCCAATGGTATGTTCGGCGCCAACCGTGCACCTATCTTGCACCGACACTGGCTCCCAACAGACCGAAACGAGATTCCACATGACCCAACAGACCGAAACGAGTTCCATCAGGTGTGTCCAAAATGATTTCCGAGCCAATGGTATGTTGGCACCAACCGTGCACCTATCTTGCACCGACACTGGCTCCCAACAGTCCGAAATGAGATTCCACTTGACCCACGTCACTTAGGAGTTCCATCGGGTGTGTCCAAAACGATTTCCGAGCCTATGGTATGTTCGGCGCCAACCGTGCACCTATCTTGCACCGACACTGGCTCCTAACAGACCGAAACGAGATTCCACTTGACCCACGTCACCTACGAGTACCATCGGGTGCGTCCAAAATGATTTCTGAGCCTATGGTATGTTTGGCACAAACCGTGCACCTATCTTGCACAGGACACTGGCTCCCAACGGACTGAAACAAGACTCCACATGACCCACGTCACCTAGGAGTTCCATCGGGTGTGTCCAAAACGATTTCCGAGCCTATGGTATGTTCCGCGCCAACCGTGCACCTATCTTGCACCGACACTGGCTCCCAACGGACAGAAACAAGACTCCACATGACCCACGTCACCTAGGAGTTCCATCGGGTGTGTCCAAAATGATTTCCGAGCCTATGGTATGTTCGGCGCCAACTATTCACCTATCTTGCACCAACACTGGCTCCCAACAGACCGAAACGAGATTCCGCATGACCCACATCACCTAGGAGTACCATCGGGTGCGTCCAAAATGATTTCCAAGCCAATGGTATGTTCGGCGCAAACCGTGCCCCTATCTTGCACCGACACTGGCTCCCAACGGACTGAAACAAGACTCCACATGACCCACGTCACCTAGGAGTTCCATCGGGTGTGTCCAAAACGATTTCCGAGCCAATGGTATGTTCGGCGCCAACCGTGCAACTATCTTGCACCGACACTGGCTCCCAACAGACCGAAACGAGATTCCACTTGACCCACGTCACCTAGGAGTACCATCAGGTGCGTCCAAAATGATTTCCGAGCCAATGGTATGTTCGGCGCAAACCATGCCCCTATCTTGCACCGACACTGGCTCCCAATAGACTGAAACAAGACTCCACATGACCCACGTCACCTAGAAGTTCCATCGGGTGTGTCCAAAATGATTTCCGAGCCTATGGTATGTTCGGCGCAAACCGTGCCCCTATCTTGCACCGACACTGGCTCCCAACGGACTAAAACAAGACTCCACATGACCCACATCACCTAGGAGTTCCATCAGGTGTGTCCAAAACGATTTCTAAGCCAATGGTATGTTCGGCGCCAACCGTGCACCTATCTTGCACCGACACTGGCTCCCAACAGACCGAAACGAGATTCCACATGACCCAACAGACCGAAACGAGTTCCATCAGGTGTGTCCAAAATGATTTCCGAGCCAATGGTATGTTGGCGCCAACCGTGCACCTATCTTGCACCGACACTGGCTCCCAACAGTCCGAAATGAGATTCCACTTGACCCACGTCACTTAGGAGTTCCATCGGGTGTGTCCAAAACGATTTCCGAGCCTATGGTATGTTCGGCGCCAACCGTGCACCTATCTTGCACCGACACTGGCTCCTAACAGACCGAAACGAGATTCCACTTGACCCACGTCACCTACGAGTACCATCGGGTGCGTCCAAAATGATTTCTGAGCCTATGGTATGTTTGGCACAAACCGTGCACCTATCTTGCACGGACACTGGCTCCCAACGGACTGAAACAAGACTCCACATGACCCACGTCACCTAGGAGTTCCATCGGGTGTGTCCAAAACGATTTCCGAGCCTATGGTATGTTCCGCGCCAACCGTGCACCTATCTTGCACCGACACTGGCTCCCAACGGACAGAAACAAGACTCCACATGACCCACGTCACCGAGTTCCATCGGGTGTGTCCAAAATGATTTCCGAGCCTATGGTATGTTCAGCGCCAACTATTCACCTATCTTGCACCAACACTGGCTCCCAACAGACCGAAACGAGATTCCGCATGACCCACATCACCTAGGAGTACCATCGGGTGCGTCCAAAATGATTTCCAAGCCAATGGTATGTTCGGCGCAAACCGTGCCCCTATCTTGCACCGACACTGGCTCCCAACGGACTGAAACAAGACTCCACATGACCCACGTCACCTAGGAGTTCCATCGGGTGTGTCCAAAACGATTTCCGAGCCAATGGTATGTTCGGCGCCAACCGTGCACGTATCTTGCACCGACACTGGCTCCCAACAGACCGAAACGAGATTCCAATTGACCCACGTCACCTAGGAGTACCATCGGGTGCGTCCAAAATGATTTCTGAGCCTATGGTGTGTTCGGCGCAAACCGTGCCCCTATCTTGCACCGACACTGGCTCCCAACGGACTGAAACAAGACTCCACATGACCCACGTCACCTAGGAGTTCCATCGGGTGTGTCGAAAATGATTTCTGAGCCAATGGTATGTTCGGCGCCAACCGTGCACCTATCTTGCACCGACACTGGCTCCTAACAGACCGAAACGAGGTTCCACTTGACCCACGTCACCTAGGAGTACCATTGGGTGCGTCCAAAATGATTTCTGAGCCAATGGTATGTTTGGCGCAAACCATGCCCCTATCTTGCACCGACACTGGCTCCCAATGGACTGAAATAAGACTCCACATGACCCACGTCACCTAGGAGTTCCATCGGGTGTGTCCAAAATGATTTCTGAGCTAATGGTATGTTCGTCGCCAACCGTGCACCTACCTTGCACCGACACTGGCTCCCAACAGACCGAAACGAGATTCCACATGACCCACATGACCTAGGAGTACCATCGGGTGCATCCAAAATGATTTCCGAGCCTATGGTATGTTCGGCACAAACCGTGCACCTATCTTGCACGGACACTGGCTCCCAAAGGACTAAAACAAGACTCCACATGACCCACGTCACCTAGGAGTTCCATCGGGTGTGTCCAAAATGATTTCTGAGCCAATGGTATGTTCGGCGCCAACCGTGCACCTATCTTGCACCGACACTGGCTCCCAACATACCAAAACAAATTCTAATTGACCCACGTCACCTAGGAGTACCATCGGGTGCGTCTAAAATGATTTCTAAGCCTATGGTATGTTCAGCGCAAACCGTGCCCCTATCTTGCACCGACACTGGCTCCCAACGGACTAAAACGAGACTCCACTTGACCCACGTCACCTAGGAGTACCATCGGGTGTGTCCAAAATGATTTCCGAGCCTATGGTATGTTCGGCGCCAACCGTGCACCTATCTTGCACCGACACTGGCTCCTAATAGACAGAAACGAGATTCCACTTGACCCACGTCACCTAGGAGTACCATCGGGTGCGTCTAAAATGATTTCTAAGCCTATGGTATGTTCAGCGCAAACCGTGCCCCTATCTTGCACCGACACTGGCTCCCAACGGACTAAACGAGACTCCACATGACCCATGTCACCTAGGAGTTCCATCGGGTGTGTCCAAAATGATTTCTGAGCCAATGGTATGTTCGGCGCCAACCGTGCACGTATCTTGCACCGACACTGGCTCCCAACAGACCAAAACGAGATTCCACTTGACCCACGTCACCTAGGAGTACCATCGGGTGTGTCCAAATGATTTCCGAGCCTATGGTATGTTCGGCGCCAACCGTGCACCTATCTTGCACCGACACTGGCTCCTAATAGACAGAAACGAGATTCCACTTGACCCACGTCACCTAGGAGTACCATCGGGTGCGTCCAAAATGATTTCTGAGCCTATGGTATGTTCGGCACAAACCGTGCACCTATCTTGTACAGACACTGGCTCCCAACGGACGGAAACAAGACTCCACATGACCCACGTCACCTAGGAGTTCCATCGGGTGTGTCCAAAATGATTTCTGAGCCAATGGTATGTTCGGCGCCAACCGTTCACCTATCTTGCACCGACACTGGCTCCCAACAGACCGAAACGAGATTCCACTTGACCCACGTCACCTAGGAGTACCATCGGGTGCGTCCAAAATGATTTCCGAGCCAATGGTATGTTCGGCGCAAACCATGCCCCTATCTTGCACCGACACTGGCTCCCAACAGACTGAAACAAGACTCCACATGACCCACGTCACCTAGAAGTTCCATCGGGTGTGTCCAAAATGATTTCCGAGCCTATGGTATGTTCGGCGCAAACCGTGCCCCTATCTTGCACCGACACTGGCTCCCAACGGACTAAAACAAGACTCCACATGACCCACATCACCTAGGAGTTCCATCAGGTGTGTCCAAAACGATTTCTAAGCCAATGGTATGTTCGGCGCCAACCGTGCACCTATCTTGCACCGACACTGGCTCCCAACAGACCGAAACGAGATTCCACATGACCCAACAGACCGAAACAAGTTCCATCGGGTGTGTCCAAAACGATTTCCGAGCCAATGGTATGTTGGCGCCAACCGTGCACCTATCTTGCACCGACACTGGCTCCCAACAGTCCGAAATGAGATTCCACTTGACCCACGTCACTTAGGAGTTCCATCGGGTGTGTCCAAAATGATTTCCGAGCCAATGGTATGTTTGGCGCCAACCGTGCACCTATCTTGCACCGACACTGGCTCCCAACAGACCGAAACGAGATTCCAATTGACCCACGTCACCTAGGAGTACCATTGGGTGCGTCCAAAATGATTTCTGAGCCAATGGTATGTTTGGCGCAAACCATGCCCCTATCTTGCACCGACACTGGCTCCCAATGGACTGAAATAAGACTCCACATGACCCACGTCACCTAGGAGTTCCATCGGGTGTGTCCAAAATGATTTCTGAGCTAATGGTATGTTCGTCGCCAACCGTGCACCTACCTTGCACCGACACTGGCTCCCAACAGACCGAAACGAGATTCCACATGACCCACATGACCTAGGAGTACCATCGGGTGCATCCAAAATGATTTCCGAGCCTATGGTATGTTCGGCACAAACCGTGCACCTATCTTGCACGGACACTGGCTCCCAAAGGACTAAAACAAGACTCCACATGACCCACGTCACCTAGGAGTTCCATCGGGTGTGTCCAAAATGATTTCTGAGCCAATGGTATGTTCGGCGCCAACTGTGCACCTATCTTGCACCGACACTGGCTCCCAACATACCGAAACAAATTCTAATTGACCCACGTCACCTAGGAGTACCATCGGGTGCATCTAAAATGATTTCTGAGCCTATGGTATGTTTGGCACAAACCGTGCACCTATCTTGCACGGACACTGGCTCCCAACGGACTGAAACAAGACTCCACATGACCCACGTCACCTAGGAGTTCCATCGGGTGTGTCCAAAACGATTTCCGAGCCTATGGTATGTTCCGCGCCAACCGTGCACCTATCTTGCACCGACACTGGCTCCCAACGGACAGAAACAAGACTCCACATGACCCACGTCACCTAGGAGTTCCATCGGGTGTGTCCAAAATGGTTTCCGAGCCTATGGTATGTTCGGCGCCAACTATTCACCTATCTTGCACCAACACTGGCTCCCAACAGACCGAAACGAGATTCCGCATGACCCACATCACCTAGGAGTACCATCGGGTGCGTCCAAAATGATTTCCGAGCAATGGTATGTTCGGCGCAAACCGTGCCCCTATCTTGCACCGACACTGGCTCCCAACGGACTGAAACAAGACTCCACATGACCCACGTCACCTAGGAATTCCATCGGGTGTGTCCAAACGATTTCCGAGCCAAATGGTATGTTCGGCGCCAACCGTGCAACTATCTTGCACCGACACTGGCTCCCAACAGACCGAAACGAGATTCCAATTCACCCACGTCACCTAGGAGTACCATCGGGTGCGTCCAAAATGATTTCTGAGCCTATGGTGTGTTCGGCGCAAACCGTGCCCCTATCTTGCACTGACACTGGCTCCAACGGACTGAAACAAGACTCCACATGACCCACGTCACCTAGGAGTTCCATCGGGTGGTCGAAAATGATTTCTGAGCCAATGGTATGTTCGGCGCCAACCGTGCACCTATCTTGCACCGACACTGGCTCCTAACAGACCGAAATGAGGTTCCACTTGACCCACGTCACCTAGGAGTACCATCGAGTGTGTCCAAAAGATTTCCAAGCCTATGGTATGTTCGGCGCCAACGTGCACCTATCTTGCACCGACACTGGCTCCTAACAGACCGAAACGAGATTCCACTTGACCCACGTCACTTAGGAGTTCCATCGGGTGTGTCCAAAATGATTTCCGAGCCAATGGTATGTTCGGCGCCAACCGTGCACCTATCTTGCACCGACACTGGCTCCCAACAGACCGAAACGAGATTCCAAATTGACCCAAGTCACCTAGGAGTACCATCGGGTGCATCCAAAATGATTTCTGAGCCAATGGTATGTTCGGCGCAAACCATGCCCCTATCTTGCACCGACACTGGCTCCCAACGGACTGAAACAAGACTCCACATGACCCACGTCACCTAGGAGTTCCATCGGGTGTGTCCAAAATGATTTCTGAGCCAATGGTATGTTCGGCGCCAACCGTGCACCCTACCTTGCACTGACACTGGCTCCCAACAGACCAAAACGAGATTCCACTTGACCCACGTCACCTAGGAGTACCATCGGGTGCGTCCAAAATGATTTCCGGAGGCTATGGTATGTTCAGCGCAAACCTGCCCCTATCTTGCCACCGACACTGGCTTCCCAACGGACTGAAACAAGACTCCACATGACCCACGTACCTAGGTGTTCCATTAGGTGTGTCCAAAATGATTTCTAAGCCAATGGTATGGTTCGGCGGCCAACCGTGCACCTATCTTGCACGACACTGGCTCCCAACAGACCGAAATGAGATTCCACATGACCCAACAGACCGAAAACAAGTTCCATCGGGTGTGTCCAAACGATTTCGAGCCAATGGTATGTTGGCGCCAACCGTGCACACTATCTTGCACCAACACTGGCTCCCAACAGTCCGAATGAGATTCCACTTGACCCACGTCACTTGGAGTTCCATCGGGTGGTCCAAAATGATTTTCCGAGCCAATGGTATGTTGGCGCCCAACCGTGCACCTAGCTTGCACCGACACTGGCTTCCCAACAGACCGAAACGAGGATTCCAATTGACCCACGTCACCTAGGAGTACCATTGGGTGCGTCCAAAATGATTTCTGAGCCAATGGTATGTTTGGCGCAAACCATGCCCCTATCTTGCACCGACACCTGGCTCCCAAAGGACTGAAATAAGACTCCACAGACCCACGTCACCTAGGAGTTTCCATCGGATGTGTCCAAAATGATTTCGAGCTAATGGTATGTTTCGTCGCCACCGTGCACCTACCTTGCACCGACACTGGCTCCCAACAGACCGAAACGAGATTCCACTTGACCCACGTCACCTAGGAGTAGACCATCGGGTGCATCCAAAAATGATTTTCTGAGCCAAGTGGTATGTTCCGGCGCAAACCATTGCCCCCTATCTTGCACCGACACTGGCTCCCAACGGACTGAAACAAGACTCCACATGACCCACGTCACCTAGGAGTTCCATCGGTGTGTCCAAAATGAT
>NW_027098057.1:0-28184 GCF_019320115.1 Miscanthus floridulus | reverse complement strand
TCTTCAGATATTATTTTGGGAATAGCCCTTGGTTTCACGGTGGCTTTCTTTGCAGGCGGGGACTGGTTCTTCGTTTGAGGGGCTGGCCTCTTGCTAGGCTTCTTGGTAGGCGGGGGTGGGGAGGCGTTGGAGACCTCCTTGGAGGTGTTGGCAGCGGCGTTGGAGACCTCCTTGGAGGTG
The DNA here is from genome assembly GCF_019320115.1 of Miscanthus floridulus. Lineage (NCBI taxonomy): Eukaryota > Viridiplantae > Streptophyta > Magnoliopsida > Poales > Poaceae > Miscanthus > Miscanthus floridulus. The sequence goes on along the minus strand of NW_027098057.1, from coordinate 28,004 downwards.
GTGGCTGCGGCGTTGGAGACCTCCTTGGAGAGGGTGTGGATGCAGCCTCGTCTTCCAACACAATGTCATCGTACAGAGCACTATGATGATCTGGCGATTGAACAATTGGATTTAGGTTGGGGGAGGATCTGCTACAAAAAAAGGAATGACATATTATTATGAGCAGATTGTTAATTATTTAAGCCAATACAAATTAATGATGTAGTGTTTTCATCCGCACGTACCTATGGTGAGGTAGTTCAGGAGGAGGTGGAGCCGACATCCCTGGAATGATGATGTAGCGCTTGCGCCATAGAATGAATGTCTTCTCCACTTCTCCTAGAGTCTTCTCGCCATCACCTCCAGGAATGTCAAGAGGCAAATCACTAAAACCTTTTTTAGCTTTATCTACCAAGATGGTAGCATATCCTTCTTGGATTATATTCCCATGAATCCTTGGTGTCTTGGTTCGGTCGATAGGATTAACAAGACCGATAGCCACCTTGATTGTGGAATTCTCCTTCGGAATGTGTAGCTCACATGTTGTACAAGGTTCAGTGACGTCATCCACAGGGAAGCGCAGTCCTGTGTCCCCTTGATTTGGTATCTCCGTGGAAGCGCAGCTGCTTTTCAACTGAACAGATTGGCTAATGTTGATTCCTGGCTCTGATGCCTGCTTACTTGCACTCACTGCTATTTGCACTTGCCTTTTGATTTCCTCCTGCATTCTCGCTTCAAGGTTTTTTTCCCGCTCCTGTGCTTCACGCACCGCTTCCTCCAACCTCTGGAGCCGCTGTGCCTCTTCTTCCTTCTTTCTCTGGCGACTTCTGTAGGAAGGTCTGTCTTGAGGGAATCCATGCTCCCACGAGACACTTCCTTTGCCTCTAGTTCGGCCACCATGTTCAATAGTCCCGATGGCGTATGTCAGCTCATCCTTCTCTCTGTTGGGCCTGAACGCACCACTAGCAGTAGCTCTCTGAGCATAAAACAATCTTTCTGCTGCTTCTTGCAGTCTTGCGCCATAAACGCACTTCCCTGTCTCCTGGTCTAGTGTTCCCCCATGAGCGAAAAACCAATTCTTTGCACGTTCTCCCTACTCGAGTGATTCTGGTCTGATACCCTTGGCAAGAAGGTCTGCTTCCATTTTGTTCCACTTCTTAATGGCAGTCGGGTAGCCACCTGATCCCAAGGTATGGTGGTATGTCTTCTGTTGGGCATTACGTTGGTTCTTTATCACCCGACTCACACCCTCTTCTGAAGTCTTGTACTGTACAAACTCATCCCAATAGGGCCTCTGCTTTGAGATCGGGCCTGGGACAGTAAAATCTGGTGCTATGTTCTTCTTGACATACATCGTGTATAGGTGTTTCTTCCAAGTCTGAAACTGGGTGGCCATCTTCTTCATTGCCCAATCCCTAACTCGCTCCTTCAATTCATCACCATCTATTATATCATCATAACCATCTGTTTGGAGCGTGAAATGTACCAAGACATCATTCCAAATTAACGCCTTGTCACGATCGGAGACAAAACTGATATGAGGAGCATTGGTCTTCTTCTTCCATTCACGGGTACTAATCGGGAGCCGGTCCCGTACAAGGTAACCACAGTGGTGCACAAATTTCATTTTATTCGGCCCCCCGGTTCTCCTGTATCCACATTGAACTCCGAGATGATGAAGCGACCCTCCAATGGCTTTTTGGGACCTCGAACATTTTTACTCTTCGTTGTAGTTGTTGATGTTGATCCAGAGGGCTACAAAACATAAACATTATTTTTAATGTCATGAGCACACATAAGACATATGATAATATATATATATAGCTAATAATAAAAAATATATACTTGGCCAATATGTTGTTGCTCATTTTGTTCAAGAGCTAAGTACTGACTCCCGTCATCTACATCCTCTTGCACGTTATTTTTAGCACCATCATCGCCGGCAACTTGAGTGCCAGTGTTGATCAAATTCATCATCAACTCCTCCTCATCCATATTTCTCGGGTCGGCCATCTAGCTTCAAAAAACAAAACCAATATATAGTACGTCAAATCTTTGCTTATTACATGTGTAAAATCTACAAACAATATGCATTGTTAAATCTTGCCCCTCGATCACGGACGCAATTCGCCACACTAGGACGAACTACGTCGGTACTAGGGCGAATTAGGGCACGAGAAAGGGCGGTGTGACAAGAGTGGCGGTGCTCCACTCCGCCGTATATATGTCTGTACACATGGGTGAACGAGGGCGGCGGTGCTCCGCCGTATACATAGAAACGCATGGACGAAATGCATATGAATACAAATGACGTATATATATGTGTCGGCGCGGTGGCTGACGACGACGACGACGTGAGGCGGGCCGGGGCGGTGTCGGTGCGTGATGTTGTGATCCTATGTACCATGTGAACCATGTAGTCATTCATCATATGAGAAAATTCTATGTTAATAATGTAAGTATAAGTCATTATGAAATGTAAGTATATGTGTCTTATTGCTCATATAACCATTACTATTTCCGAAATGATAAGAATTTATTTTCTTCTTCTACAGGCGATCTCTGATGCTATGATATAAAGTTTGAAGATAGTCTTCCCGGAAAAAAATATGTAATGCTCATATTACTTTAGCAACATTAATATATTATATCTGTATATTCAAAGTTCACAAATGAAGAAACATTGAAGTTTTCCTTCATTTGTCTGTAGCCATGCATGCAAGTCCAACAAAAACTGCTAACATCATCACATGTGATATTTTTGATAAACTAAAAAACGCTTAGTTTACAAACTGGGTATCAAAATTGAGTTCCTATTTGACCATTATATATCCTACAACAAATCCTTCAAAAAAAAGACCCTACATGAATATATTTGGATAAAATTTTGTTAACAAACATTGATCTATGAAGATAGAAAAAATTCTTCTATTGAAACTGCATCTTGAAATAATGGCATATCATATAGTGATGAATATATGGCGGTTGATGGGCTGGATCATTTTCAGCTTTAGTGACAACGACAATGGTTGCCATCCTGAGGAGTTTGTAACGAAAGTTCATTAGCGGATGGTTCGTAGCGTTGTTTCCAAATAATATATAGCGTGTTTATTATACAAGCCATGGATTTACATCGATCTAATTAATTTCTAAAGTAATTTCATTGGTGATCCTTAATTATACTTGTCATGAGTTTAGGTCCCAGTGATCTTAAAATGTATTTTTGTACCATAAAATGCAGTTTTTGACACTCTAATCAAACTTGCTAATTTATCCATATAATATCCAAATATTCAAAACTTGCCTTAAGATATGTTTTTATTTAAAATCATTTAGAGTTCCAAATATTCATTTTTAGTTTCTAGATTTTGTGATTCAAAATTTGGAATTTTCAATCGACCTCGACCGTTGACATGGCTTACACCAAAGTTGTAGTTTTCGACGTGATCTATAACTCGGCAGTGGAGGGCTCGGACGAATGTACAAAGAGATCGACGAATATATCACCTCGATCAAGCTCGGCAGTGTACTGGAGGGCCTCGGGCCGGCGCGGTGGGGCAACGTGCGGTGGAGGGCCTCGGGCGTGGAGGAGGGCGCGGTGGAGGGCCACGGGCAAGCGCGGAGGAGGGGCACGGGCGCGCGCGGTGGAGGCCGCACGAGGAAGAAGACGGCGGCGCCGGTGTCACAGAAGGCGAACGGACGCGGCGTGAGGAAGAAGAGGGCGGCGGTGTTCGACGAGGAAGAAGACGAGCGGATCGATCTGCGCCAGGCGCCGGAGGTTATATAGTAGAGAGAATTACTCCCGGTGCCAGCCACCAATCGGGAGTAAAAACCCTTTACTCCCGGTGCGTATTACCAACCGGGAGTAAAGGCTTTTTTTTGGCGGGCCACGAAACTGCAGCCCACCTTTACTCCCGGGTGGGCTTCCCACCCGGGAGTAAAGGTGGCCTGCAGTTTCGTTTCCCGCCTGTTTTAAGCAATAGTCTTGTTAAATACAATAGAAATGCAATAGTTTTTATTAAATACATAGTAAATTAAATAAAAGGCATAAAATTATTTTGTTAAAAATATGAATTTTATTTTTGTTTATTGCACATAGGAAAAATCGATAACCTAACTTTTTTTATTTTTTGTTAGAATTATAAAACATAATGTAACTAATATTTATTATTTCGTTAATGCAAAAATGTAGTGTTTAATTAAAATTATTAAAATTATTGGTTTTGGACAGGAAATTTGTTTTCACATCATTTTAACGTTAATATTTTAATTTTTCATCACTCAGTATCCTAATTTACCTTTTTGAGAGAGAAATCCCACCAAATCAAACATTGATTTAATTTGAAACATGACATAATAAACATCTGAATTCACAATTATTACATAATATCTCAAACACACACTATATCAAATCACTATATCATCAAGTGGGCACAGCAGTGAACTTCTTCTTTACGTATGTCCCTTGGTTATGATCGCTTCGTAACCATGGAGTGTCCTCATCATTTACCAAGATGCTAGGGTCTTTGTTCACTTTGAAGGGCGGAATTCGGTCATCCTTTTCATATTCTTCTGACATGTCCGACTTATCCTCAATTCCCACGATGACTCTTTTCCCTGAAAGAACTATGTGGCGCTTTGGCTCTTTGGTTGAGTCATTATCGTTTTTCCCTCTTTTTGGTTTGGTAGACATATCATTGACATAGAACACCTGATTCACATCCTTGGCAAGGACGAATGGTTCGTCTTTGTACCCAATATTACTAAGGTCTACTGTTGTCATTCCATACTCGTTGTCTACTGTTACCCCGCCTCCGGTCACCTTGACCCATTGGCACTTGAACAATGGGATCTTCAAAGTAGGTGCATATTCTAGTTCCCATATTTCATCTATGCATCCATAATATGTCTGCTTATTCCCATTCGGGTCTGTGGCATCTATGCGGACACCACTGTTTTGGTTGGTACTCCTTTTATCTTGGGCTACTGTGTAGAATATGTTCCCATTTATCTCGTACCCTTTGTATGTGACGATATGCCATGATGGTTGCATAGCCAATAAATACAGTTGCTCATGGATGCTCTCATCACCTTGACATTTTTTTCGCAACCAACCGCCGAAAGTTTCCATGTGCTTATGCGTAATCCAAGCTTCAGTCTTCCCTGGAAACTCAGATCGTAAGAGATCCTTGTGTGTCTCAATATACGGATCTACCAAAGAGGAGTTCTGTAGAACTGTGTAGTGCGCTTTATTGAAATAATCATCATCCGTACCAATATATGTTTTCCTCCCTAGTGTCCCCTTTCCGCTTAGTCTCCCCTCATGTCTTGATTCAGGAACACCAATCGAGTCAAGGTCGGGAATAAAGTCAACACAGAACTCAATGACCTCTTCTGTTCCATAGCCCTTGGCGATGCTTCCTTCTGGGCGAGCACGGTTGTGAACATATTTCTTCAAGACTCCCATGAATCTCTCTAAGGGGAACATGTTGTGTAGGAACACAAGACCGAGAGTGAAAATCTCCTTGACTAGGTGAACTAGGAGGTGTGTCATAATATCAAAGAAGGAAGGAGGGAACACTAACTCAAAGCTGACGAGACATTGAACCACATCATTCTGTAGTTTAGCTAGATCAGTTGGATCAATTGCCTTCTGAGAAATTGCATTGAGGAATGCACATAGCTTTATGGTGGCTAGACGTACATTTGGAGGTAGAATTCCTCTTAATGCAACTGGAAGTAATTGCGTCATGAGAACGTGACAGTCATGGGACTTTAAGTTACAGAATTTCTTCTCTGGCACATTTATAATACCCTTTATATTCGAGGAGAATCCAGATGGTACCTTGATGTTGTTTAAGCATTCAAACATGATTTCCTTCTCCTCTTTGCTTAGAGTGTAGCTAGCAGGACGTAAGTAATGGCGTCCATCATCTGTCTTCTCTGGATGCAGGTTGTCTCTTTCTCTCAAACAACGCAGGTCCTGTCGTGCTTCAAATGTGTCCTTAGGCTTTCCATACACACCCATAAAGTCTAGCAGGTTCACACAAAGATTCTTCGTCAGGTGCATCACGTCGATCGAGCTACGGACCTTCAGGACTTGCCAATAGGGTAGGTCCCAAAATATGGACTTTTTCTTCCACATGGGTGCGTGACCGTTAGCGTCTTTCGGAATAGGTTGGCTTCCATGTCCTTTTCCAAAGACGACTTTCACATCATTGACCATATCGAGTACATCCTCACCGGTTCGGTTGCGAGGCTTGGTCAGGTGGTCTGCCTTCCCTTTAAAATGCTTACCTTTCTTTCTTACGGGGTGATTTGCAGGAAGAAATCGACGATGGCCAAGGTACACGACCTTTCGACATTTTTTCAAGAATACACCTCTAATATCACCGAAGCAGTGTGTGCATGCATTATATCCCTTGTTTGACTGTCCTGAAAGATTACTTAGAGCAGGCCAATCATTGATTGTTACGAACAACAATGCTCGCAGATCAAAGTGTTCCTGTTTGTACTCATCCCACACACGTACACCTTCTTTATTCCACAAAATGAGAAGTTCGTCAATAAGTGGTCTCAGGTACACATCGATGTCATTGCCAGGTTGCTTTGGGCCTTGGATGAGCACAGGCATCATAATGAACTTCCGCTTCATGCATAACCAAGGAGGAATGTTGTAGATACTTAGAGTAACAGGCCAAGTGCTATGACTACTGTTCTGCTCTCCAAAAGGATTGATACCATCTGTACTTAAAGCAAACCTTAAGTTTCTTGCGTCATTTGCAAACTCCGGGAATTCTCTGTCGATTGCTCTCCACTGGGACCCATCAGCAGGGTGTCTCAACATATTGTCTACCTTACGGTCTTCTTTGTGCCATCGTAACAATTTTGCATGTTCTTTGTTTCTGAACAGACATTTCAAGCGTGGTATTATAGGAGCATACCACATCACCTTGGCAGGGATTTTCTTACGCGGACGTTCGCCCTCAACATCACCAGGGTCATCTCGCCTAATCTTATACCGCGACGCATGGCATACCGGGCATGCATCCAATTTCTCGTACTCTTTGCCACGGTATAGGATGCAGTCATTAGGATATGCATGTATCTTCTCTATTTCTAGCCCCATAGGACAGACAACTTGTTTTGCTTCGTAGGTAGTGGCGGGCAATTCATTGTACTTCGGAAGCATCTTCTTTTGGATTTTTAGTAACTCTCCAAATCCCTTGTCAGATACACCATTCTTTGCCTTCCATTGCAGCAATTCTAGTGTGGTTCCCAATTTTTTCTGCCCTGCATCACAAGTTGGGTACAATAATTTCTTGTGATCTTCTAGCATCCGCTCGAACTTGATCTTCTCCTTTTCACTTTCACATTCTCTTTGTGCATCACGAATGACCTGACAAAGATCATCAGCTGGCTCATCTTCTGCGGCTACCTCTTCTTCAGCTTCTCCCATTGCAGTATCATTGAAGCACGCACCATCAGGAATAATATCATTGTCGTCCCATTGTTCTTCTTCACCTTCTTCCATTACAACACCAGTTTCTCCGTGCTTTGCCCAACAAATATAGTTTGGCATGAAACCCGACTTGAACAAGTGTGAATGAAGAGTCCTTGAGCAAGGATATTCCACCGTATTCTTACATATGGCACATGGGCAGCACATGAAACCGTCGCGTTTGTTTGCCTCGGCCGCACGTAACAAAGAATGCACGCCGTCAATGAACTCTTGGGAGCGGCGATCAGCATTATACATCCAATAACGGCTCATCTGCATTACATGACATAAATATCATATTAAAACCTAGATCATAATTAATTATTTATACAACATGCGTGCCACCACAAAAGATACAAATTTATGAAAGCATCGCTACAATGTAGACAATCCCAACTACCACTAAAAGAACTAAAGCTAAAATACATTTCAGGAGCACAAGGATTTCACAACCAATCTCAACTAAAACAGACAGATCCCCCGATTGTGCAACATCTTTGGGCTTCTTCGGCTGGATCACTGCCTCATTAGCCGCCGTATCTGCCTGTTGTGCAAGATATTTTTGCACGAGTTCAACATACTCTTCCTCCCAGTAGAAGCCTGAACATCGTCCACTGCCATCCCACTGAAATTAAAACAAAAAATTAGAACTTTAATCACAACCATCATGAAAATAGGTATAAACTAACCATAATCATTAAATACGATAAAATAACTCACATTGCGATCCGGACACTTGTAGAAGATACGATCCTTGTTGGGACCCTCCTTCTTCACTCGGTACTCCATCACAATCTTCGTCTCATCACGACACTTGCCGCATGGAATGAGAGGAAGGCCCGGCCTAAGTCGCTTTGGAAACCCATGAGAGGCCGAGGACCCGGAAGCAGTTGCCATCTACTCTCTATACTCATTTTTTAATACACTATCAATTTCTCCTTTTATAAACAAATAAAATTAACAAACTATAAAATTATCTAGATCTCTAAACAGTGATATTTTTAATGGTCATTGTGTTCTCGTCTTTTACTGCGGCAGGTAAGTAATTCATATGATATTTCCGCAAATTAACAGAAGAATGGGAATGTACACACATAACAGACTACTACGTTTAGGTACGGTGATTAATAGACTACTGCGACGATATCGGGACATGTGAATAAATAACCATCCGTACTAGTTGACCTTGCTTACGTGATCAGCTCGGCGAGCATGTCTCCACCGGACGGCACCATACTTGGTCAAGGAAGAGCTCCGATTCTACGAGGAAGGGAACACGGTCTTCCACGACCGTTGTCGCTCTCCCTCGTAGAATCAAAGCTCCTCCTTGACGTCCGTTACCGCTCGGCAGAGAACATCCTCGCCGACCTGAACACGGTCCGCAAGTTCAACTAGTAAGGATTTGCTATAATTTTCTAACTATTTTCTAACTTTATATTTATATATACTACGTTTAGGTACGGTGATTGACAGACTACTGCGACGATATCGGGACATGTGAATAAATAACCATCCGTACTAGTTGACCTTGCTTACATGATCAGCTCGGCGAGCATTTCTCCACCGAACGACACCGTACTTGGTCAAGGAAGAGCTCCGATTCTACGAGGAAGGGAACACGGTCTTCCACGACCGTTGTCGCTCTCCCTCGTAGAATCAAAGCTCCTCCTTGACGTCCGTTACCGCTCGGTAGAGAACATCCTCGCCGACCTGAACACGGTCCGCAAGTTCAACTAGTAAGGATTTGCTATAATTTTCTAACTATTTTCTAAATTTATATTTATATATACTTTAACCTTTTTTCATGTAAATATACAAGCTTGAAGTGATTTTGAGCTCAAATTGCTTACAAATGAAAAAAACCACAATAAAGAACCATAAATATATATAGTGAACAAAACGGCATAAGATAATGGTAAAAAATGAGAGTATGAGATTGGTAACCTTTACAACTGAAGAATCGACTGAGGAATCGAAGAAATCGATGGAGGAATCGAAGAATGGATGGAGGAACAATGGAGGGAGGGAGGAAGCAAGAACACTACTGCAGTGAGCTTCAAAATGTGCTGAGCTCGGGCTCGGGGCCGGGAGGAAGGAGGAGACGGCCGATTTATAAAGGGAGAACATTTAGTCCCGGTTGATGGATCCAACCGGGACTAAAGGTAACTTTCCAACCCCGGGCGCAGCCACGGCCCGGGAGTAGACCTTTACTCCCGGTTGGAGCCCCCAACCGGGAGTAAAAGTATACCTTTAGTCCCGGTTGGTGGCTCCAACCGGGACTAAAGGTCCCTGCCACCTCTGTCTGGCGCAGTAGCCGTTGGGCAGGGACCTTTAGTCCCGGTTGGAGCCTCCAACCGGGAGTAAAGGTATTTCTAGTCCCGGGGGCAAAAAATTCCGGGACTAGAGCCCATTTTGGTCGAGGATCAAAGGTCTGTTCTCTACTAGTGAGTCCTTTAACCAACTTGGCATGTTTGTTGTTTTGAAGATTCAACCCCTCCTCAATGGCTTTTACGGTGGTAAGTATATTTATATATAAAGTCCTCAAGTATGTTGGGCATTGCTCTACTGCTTCTTCATCCCACCTGTCATTTATGAAACTTATGATTATATTAACATTATGTATTGAAAATAGAACTTCTAGAGACATGAGCTTTCCATACAAATAAATAATTAGGACTATATAAATTTATTACCCTATAAGCAACATGATGAATATGGACAGAAGTGTTGCAAACCTTTGCAGTGCTGCAGTGAAGACATTGCCTTCTTCTGTGGTGCAATGATTGTCATACAAGTCATCGAGTACAGACACAATCATAATCAATTGTGTAAGCATCTTTCGTGAATAGGAATATTGGGGCTCAAAGAATACTCCCATCATCAAGAAATGCATCTCCACCATCCTATCTCGTGTGTAGATTGACGTGTTAGCATGTGTTTGGAACTCTTTCCACCAGCTGTAAATATATATAGGGCATGAGAAGATATCTAGAAATAATGGTAATGAGAGAACTTAGTACAACATCACTATGCTATTAATGATGGCTCTTACAGTGTAAGATCTTTTAGCTCCTCACAATATAGGGTTAGCAAAATGTTGAAGTCTAACTTTGAAAACTCTAGGAGCATATTATTGTGTGTAGTATTTTTCTCGTATATTGAGATATATTGCCTCGCTTGTACTCTTTTGAGTCTTCTCAAAAGAGGTGTTTCCAATGCATATTTCACTTCTTTCAATTGTGGTTCGAGATCGTCTACAATATACTGAAGCTGACTCTTGGTGAAAATAAGAATATTGTCAAGCACTTCTTCCCCTTTCACTCTAAGATGTGCTGCTTCATACATTCTCAATAAACATCCTGCATCATCTGTTACAATATTTCCTTTGTCATCTCTGAACTTCAAAAATACATCTGTGACATTAAAAACACATGAGACATCAATTATATTGATGGCCAGAAGTATGGACTATGAAACAATTGTAAGAGACGGCAGTGACAGAATAATAGTATAAAGTCCATTGTTTAGTCTTCAACTTGAACGGTAGTTCGATTTTCAACTTTGAAAGATGAAACTGGGTACAGGATGCTCTCCAACTACCAAAATTGAGCAAATTTGGTCCTCTCTCTTGTTTCAAATGTGGTTTTCTATTTTTTGAAAATAAAAAAAATTCTTGTTTAACCTCTAAAAATTAGTAAGTAGTTTTGTATCTTAAATCAGAGAAATGTGAAAGTTGCACAAATTTTTTTTCTAAAGATGTTATCTATATGCTATGCTCTTTTCATAGTTATTTGAATCTTATTCGTTCATCTTCTTCAAGTTTCAGTACAAGGAATAAAATAGTAGAAAAAAATAAGTAAGTTCAAAATAAATCTAAATAGATCTCCCCCACAGTTTTTGCCTCAAAAAAAGTCTAAATAGACCATTAACTAATAGATAACATTTTAAAAAATAAACTGATACTTACATATTTACCTAATCTAAAATAAATTAGTTAAGATGATTCTTTAGTGATTAAACTAGATTTTTGTTATTTTAAGAAAAAATAGAAACCATCTTTGAAACTAACAGTTGGAGGCTGTCTTGTGTCATCTTTATAAGCAGATACTACATTTAACACTTGAGCATATGTATCGCCACACTATTTGAAGTAATAAAAACCTCTTTGTTGCTTCGGTGGAAGGTGTGTATACCATAAAAGTCCTTCTGAAGTCATATGAAGTTCCATCTAAGCAATATACGACAATTAAATAGCAAAATAAAATGTCTGGAATCTTACCAGAAGAAATATGATATCCATGCTTCCTAAGCAAATAGAAAAGATTTGAGGTTGTAAGAAGATCAAGATCTTGATCCCTAGCTTCCAAGACATTGCACATTAATTTATCAATCTCCTTGGTATAGTGATAATCCAATCCAAGCCGTTCTAGTGTATCAATACAGTCTAACTGTCACACCCCAAAATTTCTAATTTTGGGTTGTGCATAGAAAACACTAATTAAAATAAATGTTTTGATATTTGAATAAAATTTACCAATCTTAGTTTGAACTAGCGTGAGCTTAGTTATAGGGAAAATGTGAATTTTCAAGCTTTTCCAAATTAATTTGACGAGCTATTGCTTGATGTGATGCTTGGTTGTTGATTTATTTCATGTTGTGAGAAAAGATTTTAAAAATGCGTTTAGTAAGTCGATCTTCTTTCTCCAGCAATTATTAGTCTTTCTCACCGATCAAATTCCTTGTTTTCCGACTTAATATTTGCTTGAGAAGTATCCTAAAATATTTTCCATGAAATCCAAATCACTCCTTCCTGCTCACTATTCATCAACCTATCTCCATGGATATCTCGGGAATTTCTTTGGCTTTTTCCGGAACTTGTTCTCACTTGTTTGTGAGCACAGTCTAATTTTTAAATGCTCCAAAATATCTTTTCATGAGCTCCAAATACTTTATTTGGGTTCGTCTTGTTCTAAATTATCTCTGAGAATTTTCCCTGAATTTTCGGAGCCTTCGGAGTATTTTTCGTGGCTTAAAATTCAATGCTGGGCTTTTCTAGAATTATTTTATCCATGAAATTAATTAATTCCGAAAATAATGAAATATCTCAGATTTCCTCATGCCCAAAGGCCCATGTCTTTATTTACTAATGGGCTTTAATAATTAATTAGGCCTATTAGTAAAGGTGAAGGGTGCAACATCAATTAGTACCATATTGCTAGTTGATGTAGATGTGGGGAGTTTTCTTCCTATATATACCAACCAACCCCTTGGGCAAAGCACACCAAAACTACCATGGGGAAATCCCTCGTGTAGTAAATTTGATTTTTCTCCTCTCGCCGTCGCCGTCGCCGCCGCGCTGCTCGTTGCCGCCCCATCCCAGAGCCCACAACGCCGACGCCAACCGCAGCCGTGCTCGATTCACTGTTGCAACGATCCGACGCCCCTAGCCCTAACTATAGCTATCTAGCTCTGCCGCTCGTTTTGGGATCTCGCCGATCGAGCAGACCACGTCCGCCACCGCTGCATCGATCGTTGCTGTCCTCCGCGTCTCCAACTCTCGCAACTCATCGTAGCCGAGCCCCCACGTCGAGGTGACGAAGCTGCTGATGCTCTTACCTCCTCTCTTGGCCTCTTCCTCTCTATTTTGCTCACGCCGCAGTCCATGTATCGCAGGAAGCTGCCGCCGCTCCGCCGAGCGACCTCTGCGGGTGCGACGTGACTCTACCAGTCTACCACCATCGAGAACCCCTATATGTAAGCTCCTTTGCCCCCTCAATCTCCCGGTATTGGTCCCATAGCAAAACGAGGCATGTAGGTTCCTTTCATAGAACTCGGTCGAAGCTAGCTCCATCGCCGGCCATAGTTGCACTGCACCGTGCAAGCATGCTCTCTCCAGTTCCTAGCTTTGATGATATCTTTAGCTTTCATGACATCATATCTAGCCTTGATGACATCACATGTTGTTTTCTTGCCGTTTTCCTTTAGAAAAACAAATCCAGAAAATACAATGAAAATACATATACACATACAATCATCTTGAGCACATCTCCATATTTTCTTTCCTCGCTGGGAAAATTACACTATGCCTTTGACTACTGCTGACACATGCATGCCTCATCTACTTATACTCAATCATGCGTCAATTATTTCTTTATTCAAAATTCTACCCGTTTCCTTCTAGATCAATGCAAAGTTATCTTCTTATATCAGTTCATCTTATGTCTTCAGAGCTCGTCGATATCCATATTCCTCTCTATATGAAAAATCCCAGACTGAGGCCCTTCCTTTCCCTACGAGGACAGCAGTAGCCTCTCCAATGGCCAAGGAAGCTACGATCTGCAACAGCCCAAGCCCCTCCCCCTGCGCACGTTAGCAGCAGGCCATCACCATGCTCAGGCTCAGATCGGGAGGATGACACAAGGTACAAGACGATGTAATTACGAGTTTGCCACCTAGTCTTTAAACTCCGTTTCTTCGTTTTAAATCCGGTTCGAGTAGTTCTTGTCGCGTTAGTTTCATAAAGTCGCGCTCTAAGCAGTAGCACTAACGTATCTTATGTCACCCAATTATGAATTTATTGATTTAAATATAATTTGATTAGTACTAATTTAATTGTTTTCTAATTAAAAGCAACGTAGAGTTGTAATTCCATTCTTTTTGTGTTGCGACCATGCCGATGTAAACTATATGATAGCAATGACTTTAATCATGTTACATGCTTGTAAATTTTATAAATAGAATATTAAATGGATTAATATGCCTGCGACTAGTTTTCCAATTTAAAAGTCATATATATGTATTATAAGTTTGCTTAGTTTAACAAGACGTCAGATACAGTTCTATTAGAGGTTCTCACATGTTCTTTTATTTTGAAAAGCTAAAGTTTATTTTGGTTAAATAATACATGCTAGTTTATACATTAAAATATGATTAGTTTAACCATATTACATATATTAGACGTAGATGCTCTCAAATATTTATTTCTTTTGTAAAGTAAATTTAAAATGACTTTAATATGTTTTTCCATATAAAGTTAAACATGTTGGTTTAATTTATATATACATGCAACTAGTTTCATAACTAAAAATCAATATATAGGTTTTATACTTTGGTATTTTATATATAAATATTAATATGATTAATTGTTATCATCAATGTACTTTTGAGTTATAAGTTATTTAGCTTAAGCCGCATGATATGTAGTTTGAGTAGGTGTTTCACATGTCCTTTTATTTTTCAAAGTTAGTGTTTAATTTGCTTAAATATATAACAAAATTGATAGGTAACATATGACTAGATTTAACTTGGCTTTTAAATTGAATTATGATTTGACTAATCTGAACTAATAACCACTCTCTGATTTTGTTTAACTAAAATTAATCGAGCTTGTAGTCATCTCTTTTCTTGTATAATTTAAAACTCCGTTAGTCGTTTCTTTTAAAGATAGTTCGGTTATCGGTGTTTCTTGCGTTTCTTTGACCGTAGCAACGAGCACTCTCTTAGCACGTTGTTTTAAAGCTCTTGCTCTGCTGTTCTTAGTCTACTTTGTTTCCTTGTATGTTTGTTGGTGTGCTTTGATCCGCAAGTAGAACCAGAATTGTTGGTAAGCGCCGGTGATCAGAAGCTGAGTACCGAAGCTACAGAAGTTGCAGAATTGAAGATAGAGTGAGGCTTCTGAAGCAAGTTGCTTTGGGTGTAAAGCAAGACTAAGGCAAGTATAGCTTGGGTTTTCTTTCTGTGACCATGATCTTGAAACTTGATTAATGAATATGCTATAAACATAAACAAGATGACTTTTTAGCAACATAAGGACTTGTCTTGTAAGTGATCATCCGGGACTTACAGTACAGCTGTGAGGGCTATATAGCTCTGGCTTTAGCTCAGTATGAGGTCTTTTTCTAGCCGGCTTAGAGGATACTGCGAGTTGGGTATAGGACAGCCTCTGTCCTGTTGAGCCTAGCTATGGAAGCGGCCTTTTTGTTTTTTTTTGGAAGGAGGGTTCCTATATCCGATGACCCTGTGGCCCTTCCCGGTTAGACGGAACCTTTGAAAGGCTTCATAGTGAACCCTGCCAGCCTTCCTTGGTAGTGGGTTAAGAGGCTGATCACCTCGGGCGAAAGGGCAAATCACGACTCACAGTAAAAGTGTACACCTCTGCGCAGAGTTTAATAAACTGGTATACTAGCCGTGCTCACGGATACGAGCGGCCTTGGAACCCTTACATAAGAGATGATGACTTTTACTTGTTAAGATGATCATTTATGTTAATTGTTTAAGATATTGATTATTCATGTTCATTGGTCATGTGGTTATGGAATACACTACCTTGTTGTTATATTTGCTGAGTTCGACATGGACTCACCCTTGCAATTTCCCCCACACCTCAGGCTGGATATCAGTTTGCTAGAGTCTGAAGGATGTAGGCTTGTGATCAACCAGTCAGTTGGATCCAGGGGAGTGAAGTCTGCACCCGAAGATCAGAGTTGTCTATCCGTTGATTCCTTTCTAAGGTTATCTCTTTTGCTAAGTTCGCTATATATTAAGCATTGTGAATTGATACTGCCCCTTCATTTGTAGCTATATGTGAGGTTTGATTACCAGGGCTCACATATGGTGTGCATTCGGCTTTGTCTTTAAAACCGGGTGTTACACTAACTTATCAGACAAATCAAAAGAATCAGCATCCAGTAGCATTTTCTTCACCTCCTCCTTCATTATTTTGACCTTATCCTTCATCATCAAATACTGCAAGAAAGATATTTCTAATGTTATAGTTAATCTCTCTGTAAAGATATTTCTAATGTTATAGTTAATCTCTCTGTAGTGTAAATGTCAGTGTGCAAACGAATCCTTTCATATACACAACACAATGAGCCAGATTATACTTGAAGAGACACCTAGATGTTGATGGAGGTCAGCAGCTCAACCAGGCTGGGTGTATGCATTTTCTCTTTGTTTCGTTGCTACCTGCTTAGCCTCACAGATCGATGTGAGACGGTGTTTGGTTGCTCACATGAGAACATGTTACATGAGATAAAAATTGATCATCATCAAGGATAATCTGGCCAAAAGAAATTGGAATGGTAGTAAGGTTTGCAGCTTTTGCAGTAGCATGGAAACCATAAAACATTTATTCTTCGATTGTATTGTCGCTAAGTCTCTATGGCGTATGGTTCACTGGGTTTTTGGTTTGAGACCACCGAGGAACATAGCCCATATGTTTGGAGGTTGGTCTAAATTGGGTCAACAAAAACACAATCTCTTATTATTGACAGGTGCAGCGGCCCTTTGTTGGGTTATTTGGCTCACAAGGAATGATTTGGTGTTTAATAAATGTCAACCAAAAACATTTTTGCAAATACTCTTCAGGGCGACAATACTGGCTATGATTTTGGGCTCCATTGCAACGGCTGGATGAACACATGGTGCTTATCCAAGATGTGTGCAAAAATTTAGAGTCAAAAGCCATGTTTATTTTTGCTTCCAAGATGTGTGCTGAAGCCGGAACATATGGTTCCATTATCTAAAAAAAATCAAGGTGCAACTATATCCTCTTATATATAGAGAGATGTTTATTTATCATGTTGTTCCTTAATATGTTTTTAGAAAAACATTGGTCCATTTTGTATATGCTCATCAACACCAATATAACATTAACTGGTGAAGCTAGTGTCCAGTGATTCTGGCCTGAGGCAAACGTCCAAAATCCCTCTCTCTATATATATACGTATCCTGTGAACCAGGCTGAGGAAGAATTTTCTTGCATGGGCGGAACTAGCTCAGAAAGGCAGTATAGGCAACAAATCACCATGAACTTGTATCCTATTGGTGGGTTTGGTTTGTTGGGATATATTCAATCAATCAATCACACCCTTGATAATAATCGATCCCTACACATCGACCAGTTACATATATAGCCTAGAATTTTAGCAGTCATGCAAAATAAAACAAAGTGTTGGCGGTCTTGGCACCTTTTCCTGCAGCGATGTGATGAGAGCCAAATGACATGTTTAATTAGTTTTGTAGCATATGGAGCATGTACCTGTGATGGAGTGCATGGGATGTGGTGGAGGAAGAAGTCACCCCATGGGCTCGGGGTGTATGTCTGTGGCTTGCGCTGCTGCACCTGTGAGACCAGAGGGACGGGGCCGCTGGTGGCCATCTCTGGGTGGCTGCTGGGGCCGTTAGATCAATGCGAAGCAGGAGAGGCTCTAGAGAGCTGCTGGCTCCGTGGGTAGTTGCTTGGAGAAGATTGCCTAGATCACTGGCTTTATATAGACTCACGAAGCGGTTGCACGACACTACAGATCATCATCAGTAACCTATTACCTATGTGCACTATGTAATGTTGTTTATGATCTCCCATGCCGCCGCCGGTTAGCTAGTATCGTTAAGAGTTTTAATTTTGTGAGTACTAGATTGATGTCCGGCCAATAGGTTCCATTGTTCGCTGGGATTAATATGGCATGATGGCGTCTACTAGCAAGTTAATTAACATGCAGCCAGTGTCGTTGACACGCTCCACCAACCACTGATTTTACATGATAAAAATTACTAAGAGCTTCTGACCTTGTCCTCTGCAGATTGGATTTGAATGTAGCCAGCGTCTGCGTGCCATGGCCAGCTAACATAATGGGATTTACAACTGCCCCTTTCATTAGATCATTCAATATATTTTCATAATAAACTTATTTAGGGATATAAATATTACTTAAGACAAACGCGAATTTCATAGCAACACTTTTCATGGGAATTGCATATAAATGTTGCCAGTTGTGAGCTAGAGAAACCAATATGAACGTGTTCATAGCAGTGTGAAATCATCTGGGAAAATATGTAAATTGCTTTATAAATATGTTTAAGGTAAAAGAGAAAGAGGTGCTAGTTGTGTGCACCACAATTGAGTTCTCTACTAGTTGTTTCTCCCACAAGCAATGGTACGTGCGTCTGTCACTATTGATTGATCCTATAGTAACATAAAAACAACATGTATATTGGAATTACATTATATTGTCGGAATGTTTTGTTGGGAACTGTTGGAAATTGGCTCGAAGATGACGAAGAGAGATAGATCAAGATCTAGTGTTGCTGGCCTTATAGAAGGATATAGTCATATAAGGAAGACGGGTACGTAGCATATAGTTATGTTAAAACAAAGCAAGTTATATATAAAATGGGATAGGTCCATATCCTGGTTCCTGTATAGTGCATACTAATTAATAAGCCACCTTATGGAGGAGGGCGGCCAAGTCAATTATCAGATTTTCCTCCACTCAGCCACACCCTGGCCTTCGTTCCAATGTTGTTGAACATTATTAATCCTTTGTTCTATGGGGTTGTCGATGTGCATATTCTTCATCTCATGATTATATAGCTATTTAGTCACAAATGTGAGCTAAGATATTGGAGAGAGAAATAGTAACTGAGCACACTCTGATTATACAACATTAATGTTAAGTTGGGATTATCTAAAAAAATCTAGTAATAATAGAGAAGGAGTGAGAGGATGGAGTTGTGTTCAACAAACTACATACTTGTCTTATGATTCAAATCATGCAGCATAAAGGGCTTCCTGATAGATGGATCACTTGGATGAAAATGATTTTTAGATCTAGTACTTCTGCTGCTCTTCTAAATGGAGTTCCTGGTAAAGTGTTCCATTGTAAGCTTGGAGTTAGTCAAGGTAACCCTTTATCACCTCTACTCTTTGTTCTGGCAGCTAATTTCCTTCAGACCATTCTAAATGCAGCTAAGCAACAAGGGATTCTATCTTTACCAGTGGACCTACGTCATGATTAAGACTTCCCTATTCTTCAATATGCTGATGACACTCTAATCTTCATGCAAGGGGATGCAAGACAACTTTTTTTTTCTTAAAGGCTATTCTCAACTCCATTGCAGAATCTACTGGTTCGAAAGTCAATTATGCTAAGTCCATGATGGTGCCTTTTAATGTTAATGAGCAGAAACTTAATATATTAGCTAATACTTTTGGTTGCTCCATTGGCTCCTTACCATTTACTTATCTTGGTTTGCCTTTAAGTATCACAAAACCAACAATGGCTGACTTCTGGCCTTTGGTCTCCAAGTGTGAAAGAAGACTAGTGAACATTTCTTATTTCTTGAGTCAAGCTGGTAGATTGCAAATGACTAATGCAGTTATTAGTGCTTTGCCAACTTTCACAATGTGTACATATCTTTTGCCCAAGACTGTGATTAAACAGATTGATAAATATAGAAAACATTGTTTGTGGAGGGGATCTGATTTAAACTCTAAAAAGCCACCAAAAGCTGCATGGAAGCTTGTCTGTAATTCAAAAGAAAATGGTGGTCCAGGAGTACATGATCTTTACATTCAGAATGAAAGTTTGCTTCTTAAGCACCTCCATAATTTCTTTAATAAATGTGATATTCCTTGGGTTCAACTAGTTTGGAATTCTCATTATAATAGTGTCAATATACCAATGAATAATAGGAAGGGTTCTTTTTGGTGGAAGGATGTTCTTAAGTTGCTTGACAAATTCAAGGTTATGGCAGTTCAGCATTTTATAGACACTGAAGATAAATCTGGCTTTTTCCATCTTCGTCTTTCAGTTGAAGCACATGATCAGTACCAACTAATGATCTCTGAGTTGGAAGATATTCATCTTAATCATAATAAAGACACTTGGAGTTATATTTGGGGATCTTCTACGTTTGCATCAAGTAAAACTTATTCACATTTGCTGGGTTCTATCACAGTCTCACCTGTATATAGGTGGCTCTGGAATTCAAGTTGTGTGCCAAAGAGGAAAGTGTTCTTTTGGTAAGCAATCAAGGACCCGAGAAATATGGAATTGCCAAGTTACAGTTGTGTGCTCTGTCACCTGAATACTGAAAAATCTTTGCATCATCTTTTCCTGGAATGTTCTTTTGCCATGTCATGCTAGAATATGCTAGGTTTACCACATCTGATCCAAGGCAATTTGCTGGATACAATCCCTCTGTTTAGGAATCACATTCACAGACCTTTTTTTCATGGAAATAATTGTGGCAATGTTCTGGGGTATCTGGTCTGCTCATAATGATGCAATCTTCGGGAATCAAAATCACTCTCTGCAAACTTGCAAATTGGTCTTCAAACAGGAACTAGCTTGGGTTCAGCTCGGAGCTAAGAGGGATTTAAGTCTTCAGTTATAATTATGGCTAGACAACTTTGTGTAATTTTATTGATTTTTTTTTTGTAACTTTCGTTGTGTCTTGATCTGTACCTACCATACTCTGTACAAAAGTTTAAAATTTTAATAAAGCTCAGTAGGGAGCAACCCCTCCTGTTTCCCTAAAAAAAACTACATACTTGTAATGGAGGGCATGGGACATGATGAAGGAAGAAGTCACCCCACAGGGTGGAGTGGTACTTGCTGTGATGCACGTCCTCGCCCTGTGGAGCTGCTTGAATCTCCATCTTTGCCTCAGTTGCAATCTATGGTTTAGCTGCCACTAGTTTAGTACTACTATTACTTGTTGCACGGAATGAATGTTGTCCACTCATTTTTGGACATCAATATGCTTCACGTTTTAAACGCAGAGCTGCAGCTGCCGACACGTAACAATAAGCTTAGCTAGCCACTAATGTCGTTCTTTTCGCCATCCACCAGTAACTCATGTCATTTTCTGCAGGTCACACACACCACAAAAGAAATTCGACGCCAGGGCCCAGACTCCTACTCATCGCCTCATCAGCCAATATACCTAAGCAACACATACGTACATTCACTTCCAGGTACAAACGCTTTACATGCAGGCACCACAACGCAGAGACAGTTACAAAATCAGCTGCCCAGCACTATACAAAATCAGCTGCCCAGATCTCGATGCAAAATGAATGGCCAAGGTACCGTACGCTGATGGCTGGTCATCCACGCACGTTCTAGCTAGCCATGAACTCCCAAGCGAGCAGCAAGAGCACGGTGAACGGAGAATATTCATAGAAAGAATGTAGCTTTAATATAGTGGTATGTCAAATCATTTTGAACTTAATTACACTACCCTAGAAACGGCATTTACTGACGGTTCCAAACCGGTATTCATTGCCAGATTTTTTTATCAGGCAATGAGCAATCAACAATAATAGATCTGACCATTTACTACTGGTTGCTCACTAGTGATACCAATTTTCACAAAACAAAAAAAGAAGAAAATAGCAGCCCCGCCCGTGCCGTCAGTCCCTGCCCATGCCGTGGCCACCGGCCACATTCGTGTTGAGCCCTGTGCAGGTGGAGAGAGGGAGAGATCAACACATCACACATCGATTTATCCACGTCATAGAGAGGGGGACATGAACAAATCACATATCAAATCGAATGACAGATCGATTCCCATCTAGGGGACAAAGAGGGAGATTCACCGTATCAGTAGCCGTGCACCTACGCTGCTGCCGCAGCCATGCGTGCCAGGGAGCGTGTCTCTGCTAGGGCCGCCGTTGCCACGATGTAGGAGAGAAGGGGAACAGGAGGGAGAGGATATAGGGGGGGGGGGGGGGGGGGGGAGACATGACAGACATGAAGGAACTTATATGAATTGAGATGAAATTCTGGTCTGAGTACTAGGAATACTGCTAGCTAATGTGAAAATCCGGCAGTAATACTATCATTATTTGTTAGTGGCAATATCTGGTAGTAGAAGCCCACCATCCTTGCTGGTTGTAATATCAGCCACGAACCAGTAGTTATGTATTATCACTGTCGGTTCCAAAGGAACCAACAATGATTGTATATTTTGTACTAGTGTAACCAAATTTATATAAAAAAATACTAATATTTATCATATTAAATATGTACCATTATATAAGTTATGAACTATATTTTGAGAGGATACTTTTTTGAAATCATAAATGCTGACACTATTTTCTATGAATTATCGGCCTAACGGAACAAGCAAAAGCAGCAAGTAGGCACCTGAATGCCGATGGTGTAAGGTTGTATTTTTTTTCAAAATACAATACAAGTCACGCACATCTTCTCATCTCACCTTTATAAGGTACCACGTGTATAAGCTATCCTTATAACACGCAATTAAAAAATAATGTAAATATCAACAATGGTGTCATAGTCGTTATTTCACTGTCGACTGATATATCGTCTATTATTGAAAGAACAATTAGCGAAACATATGATAATTTGTATAGTCATAGACACCGTAAAGAACTCGACCAAATGAGCTACTAGTCTACGGCTACTATATCATAGCCCAAAAGTAACAAATTTGTTAGAGTCAGTAAGTCACTATATACTGACATACCATCCATCAGCACAGATCTTTGCTGATTCCTCCTTTCAGTCATTGTAAATGGCGTTGGTATACAGTTTTACCAACCAACGTCTCTTTACCAACTAACTATTCGGATAACGCATCGAATTGCTTACTAGTGTTGTTTGACAAAGTTTTACAGTCTAATATTGTTTATCGGTAATCTCTTGCTTTAGCGACTTGCCTCTTAACACTATTTCGATGCTGTGGGTGTAGGGTACGCTGACCATCATTGCGCTACTCAAACGAGTTCGTCGTTGATTATCCTACTTGCTGTGATGCACGTCCTCGTCCTGTGGAGCTGCTTGAATCTCCATCTTTGCCTCAGTTGCCATGTATGGTTTAGCTGCCACTAGCTTAGTACTACTATTACTTGTTGCACGGAATGAATGTTGTCCACTCATTTTTGGACATCAATATGCTTCACGTTTTAAACGCAGAGCTGCAGCTGCCGACACGTAACAATAAGCTTAGCTAGCCACAAATGTCGTTCTTTCCGCCATCCACCAGTAACTCATGTCATTTTCTGCAGGTCACACACACCACAAAAGAAATTCGACGCCAGGGTCCAGACTCCTACTCATCGCCTCATCGGCCAATATACCTAAGCAACACATACGCACATTCACTTCCAGGTACAAACGCTTTACATGCAGGCACCACAACGCAGAGACAGTTACAAAATCAGCTGCGCAGCACTATACAATCAGCTGCCCAGATCTCGATGCAAAATGAATGGCCAAGGTACCGTACGCTGATGGCTGGTCATCCACGCACGTTCTAGCTAGCCATGAACTCCCAAGCGAGCAGCAAGAGCACGGTGGACGGAGAATATTCATAGAAAGAATGTAGCTTTAATATACTGGTATGTCAAACCATTTTGAACTTAATTACACTACCCCAGAAATGACATTTACTGATGGTTCCAAACCGGTCTTCATTGCCAGATTTTTTTATCAGGCATGAGCAATCTACAATAATAGATCTGACCATTTACTACTGGTTGCTCACCTAGTGATACCAATTTTCACAAAACAAAAAAAGAAGAAAATAGCAGCCCCGCCCATGCCGTCAGTCCCTGCCCGTGCCATGGCCACCGGCCACATTCGTGTTGAGCCCTGTGCAGGTGGAGAGAGGGAGAGATCAACACATCACACATCGATTCATCCACGTCGTAGAGAGGGGGGCATGAACAAATCACATATCAAATCGAATGACAGATCGATTCCCATATAGGGGACAGAGAGGGAGATTCATCGTTTCAGAGGGAGATTCATCGACGACATCAGGAAGAGAATTGCTCCGCTTTGAGAACCTATGGATGTAATCTGTAGGAACTCGTTGGGCTCCTGTTGACAACTCTTGAGGTCCTAGGAATTCCTAGGATCGACATACGTCCCCTGGAAATTTTCGACGAAGACCCTCCTGAGATCCGCCCAGTCGCGGATGCTGTCAGGCGGAAGGAATTCGAGCCATGCTCAAACATGCTCCTCCACGCAGATGGGGAGGTACTGGAATCATCCACTCCTCTGGCTTGACAGGCGAGCCGAAAGACTTCAAGCTATATACCGGGGTTCGTCTCCCCGGTGTACCTGGCGATGTTGGTGGGCAGTCGGAAGTGTTGTGGGAACGACGCTTTCTAGATGCGACGACCAAAGGCCCATGGTCCTAGGCCATCCGGGCTAGGGCTCTGGTCGTTTGGTCGTCCACCATGCCTGGGGTGCGAGTCCTCGCACTCCTCGATGGTCAGGCTAGGGCCCGTGCCGCCTGCTCTCGTCGCCACTCGATGGACGTCATCATCGTGCCGGGCGTGGCGTCGATTGTTGATGCCGCTGCGAGCGTCATGGTTTGGCCCGAGCCGTTCACGCACAGGTGGTCAGTGTGGAGCGGGCGCCGGGTCGAGCTGCCGTGCAGCCGTGGCTTCCTGCCCCACGCTCGACAACTGCAGTGGTGAGTGGACGGAGCAATTTGACTGGTTCAGCCCCAGTCCCCTATTTCGGGAAGAAGCTACGAGCCATCGTCGTGAAGCGAAGCTCTTCACTTGTTGAACGGCGGCGGTCTCCACCAGCGCCCGAAGGTTCCAGTGGATTGCCTGCTCCTAGGGGTCAATAGGCTCGGGGAGGCCGGCACAGAAGCATCGCCATAGCAGCGATGTTCTGGCTAGCCCAAGCAAACTAAGGGGATCGTTCCCTCTGTCCAGGATGTTACGCTGGACCTGACAGGGGCGACCCCGAGCGCTTCTCACTGGGTTATGCGCATGTGGCGTGGCGTGCTGCACCGAGTGCGCTAGTGCAGGTGGCAGCTGGCTCTGCCGCCTTTGTCGTAACTCCTTGCCATGCTCCTACACATGTGCCAGGGCCTTCGCACGGGGGTCCAGAGGGGTGTGAGTCTGTAGAGACTCCACTACCACCGGTGGTTGTCCTGAGGCATCCGCCATAGCGCACTCCTGGGATAGAGGGTGGCCAGGTGCCACGACATCATCAATGCTGGTGCCGTCGCTTTCGACCTCATCATCGATGAGGTCATGGAAGGAGGTGGGAGCATAGCCCGCCATTCCCACTAACTCAGACATGAGAGGATGCGGCGTCAGCATCCTTCGGAGCCCCTGCGTGCACACGTCCATGAGGGACACAAAGCCATAGGGAACCGGTCGCACGATGGTCACGGTGGGGATAGCGGGGTCCCTCCGGAGAGTCGATGGAAGGTGTTAAATGGTGAGTAAAGAACAATATGTACATCACTCATCGTGGGGTTTGAGCCCAACATGGGCTCGAGGTGAAGCGCAAGTGTCTCGATGTTGAGGTCGTCGAGTGGCCCGAGGCCGGTGGAGGGCGCTCCACCTCCAGTAGACACCGGGACGAGCGTCTCCTCACGGAGGCAGAGTACGCCAAGCTGGTCGGCGATGAAGTCTAGGCTTCCAAAGAAGAAAGTCTGGAGCGGCTCAAAGACAGGAGGAACCCACATCCCAACAGATGGGAGCATCGGAAACTCTAGCGAGCCAAAGTGAATCATATCGCTCGAGCCCACCATGCCGAAGATGGAGGAAAGGTGGGCCATCTGATGATCAAAAGCGTGAACGCATGACGTCTTCCCCACGGACGGCGCAAACTGTCGGTGCGAAAAATGACCAACAAGTAAATATTTATAGTTTTGTCGTGCGTTGTGATCGGATGTGGCCTAGCACTCAATGATATAGGATTTATACTGGTTCAGGCAACGTGCCCTACGTCCAGTTTTAGTCAGTCGGTGACTTTATTCCTAAGCCTAGGTGCTCAAAGTTTATTGTGGGGTTACAAACAAGTAGAAATAAGAAGGGGGTGTTAAAGGCCCGATCAGACTCTGAACCGAATGGAAGAGAGTGACGGGTGCTCTAACATGCGCTAGGTATTGAAGCGTATGCTCTGTGTAGCTTTTGAGTTCTAGAGCTATTGAGCTATTCAAGTTCTCAGGTCCTTGAGTGCTCGAGTCCTCTAGCCTTTTTTTGTTGGGAGAGAGCGCATCCCCTTTTATAGTTGAAAGGGATGGCCTTACAAGTTAGAGATAAAGAAAGAGAGTGTATACGTGTGCTACCTAGTCTTGTTGCCCACGCTGTTGGGTACAAGACGGTCATCGGTGGCTACAATACTATTTATGTATGGACACATCTGGTAGGCTCCGTGTTCGCCTAGTACGACAAACGTCGGCGCCTACAATACTGTTTGCGCTCTGACGCATCTGGAAGGTTGTATAGTGCCCGTGTGGCATGGCCTGGTGGCACCGTCCTGCAGGTGCATAGGTGAAAGGTCCTAATGGCTAGAGGGGGGGTGAATAGCCTATTAAAAATTTCTACAACAACACTTAACAACCGGTTAGACAATTATGAGGCGAAGCAATTGTTGCACTAGCCTACTAAAAAGCAAGCTACCTACCACAATTCTAGTTTATATAGTTTCTATCCACACAATAGCTATGACACTACACTAAGTTAGTGTGCTCTCAAAAGCTAACTAAACAACCACACTAACCAAACTAACAAGCTCTCACAACTAGCTACACTAAAGAGCTTGACACCTAGTTTGTGGTAAAGTAATGAGAGTGAGCAATTTGTTAATACCGTTGTGTCGAGGAAGGAGCCAATCAATCACAAGAATGAATACCAATGAAGACCAATCACCTTGAAATCAAATGATGAACACAATGATTTTTACCAAGGTTCACTTGCTTGCCGGCAAGCTACTCCTCGTTGTGGCGATTCACTCACTTGGAGGTTCACAAGCTAATTGGCATCACACGCCAAACCCTCAATAGGGTGCCGCATAACCAACACAAGATGAGGATCACACAAGCCATGAGCAATTCACTAGAGTACCTTTTGGCTCTCCGCGGGGAAAGGTCTAGAACCCCTCACAATCACCACGATCGGAGCCGGAGACAATCACCACCCTCCGCTCGACGATCCTCGCTGCTCCAAGCCATCTAGGTGGCGGCAACCACCAAGTGTAACAAGCAAATCCCACAGTAAAATACGAACACCAAGTGCCTCTAGATGCAAACATTCAAGCAATGCACTTGGATTCTCTCCCAATCTCACAAAGATGATGAATCAATGATGAAGATGAGTGGGAGGGCTTTGGCTAAGCTCACAAGGTTGCTATGTCAATGTAAATGGCCAAGAGAGTGAGCTTGAGCCGGCCATGGGGCTTAAATAGAAGCCCCCACAAAATAGAGCCGCTGTACCCCTTCACTGGGCACAACACGGGGTGACCGGACGCTCCGGTCATATTGACCGAACGCTGGACCTCAGCATCCGGTCACGCGATGCGTGCCACGTGTCCCCTCTCTTCAAATGTTGATCGCTCGATCTCAATGGTCAAGTGACAACCGAACGTAGCAGTTCAAAGTGACCGGACGCTGGACCTCAGCATCCAGTCGTTTCTAGTAAGCATCCAGAAATGATTTTTCACAACCGGACGCGTCCGGTCATGCTCGACCGGACTCACCCAGTGTCCGGTCACTTGGCATTTCCCCTGTGCATGACTATGTCAGTGTGACCGGATGCAGGCAGCCAGCATCTGTCATTTCAGCACCAGCGTCCAGTCGACGACCGACGCTGCTTCTTCTGCTGCTACTGACCGGACGCCCGGCCTTCAGAGACCAGCGTCCAGTCACTTATAGTGACCATGTTCACCTGAGTTTAGGGCGCTGGTCACACCACGTCGGACTATCCGCACTCTATGGGCGGACACTCCGCCGGTGA